>NW_027138153.1:109738-122991 GCF_001642395.1 Nematocida displodere | reverse complement strand
GGGTTTCGAAATAAGAGTGAAACTTTAAAAATAAATTGTGTTCGGGTTAGTGCTCTGATGACTAACGAGCCACTGCCTAAACGGCCACCATGCTTTGGAATTCGCGTGGTGTTGCTAACCACCCGAACTAACTCGAAAAACGAATACTTTGGCGAGCTGCTTGAGTATTAACACCAAAAAGCACTTGCCATATATGGTAAAAGATGCAAAACTTTAGTATATTTAGAATTTTTTAGTCGAACTAACCCGAAGACCTTAAATGCAGACACATTGCAGAACACTCAAAAAGATAGCTACAATATTTTTATTTGCAGTTTTGGCTGTGATTGTTCCTATTGCTGCTAGCCAAAACACAGATGATCCGTACATAGACATAAAAGATGCTGCCCAAACATGTGTCTTCTTTAGGCGCTCGGGAAATACTCTAAAACAATATGAAGTGGATGGCAAAGTTTGCATTAGAAAAAGACAGAGGCTCTCCCCTATCTCCATCCACATCGATATGTACACCCTTCAACAAATACCTGACCAGATAGCGGATGCGTTGGTGTTTGACCATCTAATCATTAGGAGCACATCTAATTCTAAACGCACCCCATTAAACACAGAGGTGGTGGAGAAATTACTCTGGTTTCTTAGGACAGTGCACACACACAAGCTTACCATATCCGGGTTCAAACCTGTCACACACACTGCAACTACTATAGACATGCCAACTCTGGATGATGGGAGGCCATCTTATGTACACCCCGAGTGCCAGCAACCAATACCTAGGCTACTTAAAGTTTACACCAAACGCTTGGTCCTTGAAAGTATATCTGAAGATTTTGCCACCTGGATTCTACCACGTCTTGATCTAAAAGAATCTGTGTTTTCTTTACACATAAACCAAAGAGTTGGCATCTCCAACCTTTGTTTCTTAGATGCTTTAAACCCGGGGTCTCTGCTTACTATGCATGTCTACACCGGAAAAGGAGTTGGGAGCATAGACTGTGCACTGTTGCGTGAGCAGAGAGTTCGGGATGGGCTGATGGTTAAAGGCCCGCCAAACCCCATACATGCTTCCCCAGACATCATGCAAGCAATTGCTAGCAAAAACTGGGCCAAATTATGCGTGCCGGTTAGGTTGTGGTGTTCTATTGCTGCAGTGCTGCAACAGCCCATTACAATTGTTGATCTAACCTTAGACCATATGATACCGCAATATGATCCAATTATGAAGGCCATTAACCACAGCCCCATAGTTGTAGTGAAGACGCTTAATATAAGGTTAAACAATAGGCGCACCAAGCCGTTAGCAGTCAAGACCCTCAGGGATATCATGGCCTGGATAAACAAATATTTTGCATGTATTGAAAACCTTCTACTTACCAATACGCAGAATCGAGCTTTGATAGAACCCACAGTCCATAAGTATATTTGCATCGAACCACAGTTGTCAACGATCAGGACTATGAAATACAGGCTGTATAATAGGCCCACTCTCCATCTTTATAGCATCAAAAACATTCTTTGGATTGCCCCTGAAGCATACAAAGACTGGATAAGTGGCAAACTGAATGAAGAAATAATATCCACGTGCAAAGAGAAGATTATCTTCCTATACCCCATCCTCCAGAATCCCGACAGCCACTTCCTTACTAACCCCCCCGACCGCGATCCGAGCACTTTAAACACCAACCCCACCTGCTTTAACTGCAAATGGACCCTTAGTGGACTCGCATGCCTAGAGAATACCAACAACAGGTACATGGGAATTGTGTGCAAGAAAAGACATATGGGCTGCTACTTCTGCTTGAAAAAGCTAGTCAAGGAAAAAAAAGAGACACAAGAACCATTCCTCTGCCCTGAGTGTGGAGAAGAGATAATCAGCACAACGTTTAGTGGGGTAATAGAAGCCAAAAAACAGGGAACTGGCTGTTTCGGGATTATAGAGGTAGGCCTAAATCATTAGTGGGCCAGCCAAAGACGACCTGGTGTGCAGCCACCCGTGACTAAGCATCGTTTAAATGCAAAGATTTCGCTGGGCAAATGTTTAAGAAACGCCTTTGTTTAGATTGGCTAAATAAAAAAGTGTGGGTAAGAATGGGGTAGAGTCCAGAACCCGACAAGTTTCCAACCCAACCCGTACCCAAAAAAAATAAAAATCAAGTTTTATTCGCTTATTCATCTATTTGTAGCCCACAACCTTACGGCCATTGTGACTGTTCGGGCTTGTGCCCAGAATAAGTCTGGTTGGAGCATTCTAAATAGGCCGATGCTCTTCAAGGTTGTAGCACACTTTGAATGAGCCTGTGCCTATGGGTATTCTCTGTCCAGTGATAATACACTCGCTAACCCCTTCAATTGCATCCTCGTACCCGTGATATCCCGCAGCAAACAGATGCTCACCTGTCTGCTCAAAGCTGGCCAGTGTAAGGACGCTCGAGCCACCCATTCTCTGCAAACCAAAACGCGTCATTCCACACATTTCGCCTGTCAAACACATTACGTCAGCTAGAAGGCCTATGTGTCTAGGATCAACTGAAATGCCGTGCTGCTTAATGGTATACTGAATTTCTCTTACTATGGCGCCCCGTGCAGCCTCAATTCCCAGGGTCTTGTATATTTCATGAATGTTGTTTGTCTGGGTCGTGGTGCTATCTACCCCCTCAATGCCAAGAATCTCCTGCAACCCCAGGCCCTTAGCTATAACTCCGTCACTCGTAGAAATAACGCGGGACACGCTGGGCACACCCCGGAGGTGGGTTTTTAAAAGCTTATCTATTTCGGTTGGAGTTGTTTTGTCTACCTGCACCTCCCAGATAAAGAAGCTGTCCTTTTTGACCGCTCCAATGGCTTTGACCTCTTGCACCAGCCGGTGTTTCTCCACTAGCTCAGTAGGCATCGAAAAAACCACTGACGCCTCTCCAATTGAGACGTACGTAGCCAGATCTTCAACTGACATGGGCTGGATTCTTTCAATCACGCCACTTTCCTCACCCGTAACCCACACTTTTATCAGTGGGGTGCTAATGTTTACTGCTGCATTGATGATTTCCTTCAGCCGTGGCACTCCTAGGGTAATGCTTGTTCCCGAGGTTCCAGCCAAGTGGAAGGTTTTAAGGGTCATTTGTGTTCCTGGCTCACCAATGCTCTGGGCCGCCAGCGCCCCAACAGCTGTGCCATACTCTATCTGGGAGCGCATGGTTTGGTACAGTATTTTGGCCATAAACCGCGCCCGAACATCCCCACTGTTTTCGAGGTTTTCGGTGGAAGGAAGTCTTTGGAACATGTAGTCGTTGGTTGCATGTACCAGCGTGTCGTTGTTCTGCCTAAAAAGCCGGTGCCCGATGATGTCGTTGACTTTTTCCCAAATATCCGTTCCAAATGGCGCATCTGGTCCCTGGCCATTGGTGGCTTCTTTCACAGCCCCATGCAAAGCCCCCACCCACGCACTGGGGGGCGCTTCCCCGGACACGGCCCACTCAAGAGCGGCAGGCATGTCAGAAAGAATGCTCCCACTTTGGAGCACTGCTGGATCAAGACCGTCGTCTCCAAATTGCATCTGCACAATTTGCTCGCCTCTGCGTACTGTGCCATCGTAAGCAACATAGACACCCTCTAGGACTTTCATCAGCCTTCTTTGCATGTACCCCGTTTCAGCCGTTTTAACGGCTGTATCCACCAAACCCTCTCTCCCACTGACTGCGTGGAAGAAGAACTCGGTTGGCCGCAGCCCCGCGCAAAAAGACGACCTGACAAAGCCCCTGGAGGCGTGAATGGGCGAGGCCACAGCAAAGTGGGGGAGGGACCGGTCCCCAAAGTCCAGAGCAATTCTCCGGCTCTCAATTAGCTGCTGCCCCACACATGCTATCATCTGGGAGACGTTGATCAGGCTTCCTTTGCTCCCACAGGCCTGCATAATCACCGGGGCATTGGATCGGGGCAGCTGCTGGACACAGAGCATCCCTGCATCTTCCCTAGCGCGGGCCAGCGTAGCGGTAATCCGGTCCTCTTTTTCTCCAAACGCCTCTATCTCGCACCTGTCCACAGCAGCCGTAAAGGCTGCCTCCAGCTCTGGCCTGGCAAGTACGTCATCTAGCCCAATGCTAAACCCCTTTTCGCCCATGTACCTGGAACACAGCCTCGCAATCGCATCCAGGGCCTTAACCACCACCCCGGGCCCCCCCTCCCGCAACTCGTGGTGGAAGACTGAGCCCTCCTCGCCCCCAATCACTCTTTTGTCGGCCTGTCCGGCCAGTATTTCTCCTTTTTTCATGACAAAGAGGCCTTCTTTCAGGGAGGACGCGCCTTCCCTGGTGTAGCTTCTGGTTCGGATTTCCACACTCACTGAAAGGTTCATCGCGGCACTTACCAAAGACTTCCCAGTGAAGAGCACGCGTGGCCGAAGGACGGTGGGCTTAATCTGCAGCCGCGCATGCTGTGGAAGGGCATAAGCAAGCATTTGCCCCATTTCTTCCCTGGTAAAAAACGTATCTTTTCCCGTTAAGATAAAGGTTCCAGTGATAAAGTCCTGGGTGGCGGCAACAAGCGGCTGCCCATTCCGCGGAACCACAAGGTTGTTCTTCACCCCCATCAGCTCAAGCGCTTCAACCCGAGCCTCTGTCGTCTGTGCCAGGTGGATGTTCATCTCGTCCCCGTCAAAATCAGCATTGTACGGAGAGCAGACACACTCGTTAAACCTAAGCGTTCGCCCGGGAAGGACCCTGGCCTTGTGCGCCATGATGCTAAGCCGGTGGAGAGACGGCTGCCTGTTAAACAAGACCACATCTCCATCCTGCATGTGTCTTTCAAGCACGTCCCCCTCCTCCAGGGCAATAGCGTTCCCTGACCTGAGAAACAGCCTTCTCTCGCCCCGAACGATGTAGTTGGCTCCGGGGTAGGAGGTGCACCCTGTTTTTGCAAGGGTTCGGAGCTGTGCAAGGTTTGCAGCGGTCACAGGAACGGGCACAGTCAGCGTTCGCGCCATTTCTTGGGGAATGCCCACCTCTTCCACACTAAGGTTCGGGTCTGGGGAAATAACGGTCCGCCCTGAAAACTCCACTCTTTTTCCTGAAAGATTGCCCCGAAAACGCCCGTGCTTCCCCTTGAGCCTCTGGACCAGGCTTCTTATCTTGGCGGCATCTGGGCGAGAGTCCGAGCTTATCAGCTGCGCGCATTGCGACTGGAGGAGGTCCCAGTTTTCCACCAGAGCATGCAGGGCGGCGCCCTTGGCCACCTCGTCTTTAATGAGCTGGCTGGTATAGGCAATTTCGCTCAGCTTGATGGTAAGGTCGTCTTCGTTGGAGGAGGCGTCAATTGAGATGACGCTCGGCCTGATAGTTCCGGGGGCAACAGGGAGGCACCGAATTAGAAGGGATTCTGGGGCACAGGCCATGCCTAGAAGCTCCCTGGAGCCCTGGGTGATTCTTTTGAAGATTTCAAGTGCTCGGAGCGGTGAGAGGTACTCGTCCGGGGCATTGTCGATCCAGGGGGCAAGGTCCGGGTTGTCCTCCGTTGCGGGGGTGTACGTCTGTCTCTCGGCTTCTTTCAGGGCGTCGTGCTTTTTCAGCCTGTGTGCTCGGTGGAAGAACTTGAAGCCCGTTTTTCTGACTATTCCGTTAACTGCGGCACATTGGAGACACTCAACGGTTTTTTTTGCTTCATCGTACACTTTCTTGACCACCCTTTGTTCTGCAGGCCGGCTTTTCTTCCTGCTTCTTATTTTAGCCAGTAGCTGGGCCTGGACCTCTTCCGAGAGAAGGATGCTGCTGCACTGCTTACAGACGCTCTGGAGGACTTTGTGGATGTTTTTGAGCAAGCCTGGGTGGAAAACGGGTAGGGCAAGATCTATGTGCCCGAAGTGGCCCGGACACTCAGCCATGCGCATTTCACACGTCCCACAGAGCCCGTCCTTGGTGCTGGGCCCTAGCTTTAGGTCCAGGGGGCCGCCTGGAGCTGGAACTTTTCCTTCGTTGGTGTAGAGCTCTCGCGAAGCGACATCTACCACGGAAACACGTTTTGTCTCCCCTCCCTGCATAAGCTCAAATTTGATTTTGGCTATTTCTCTTGGCACATATTCCTTGAACATTTTGAAAAAAGAATTCATGCAAGTTTTCTTCCGCTTCAGATCAGAGAAGAGCTTTAGCCGGATAGAAACAGAGCGGTCAAGCATGCCTCTTTGGGAGCTAAAAGCAGAAATTGTCTCTCTTAGGCAGCTGACCCTTCATGACTACCACTTAGTCTTCTACCTTGACACAAGTAACCAGCCTATTACCGACAACTACACAGCCATTCATTCAAACACCAACATAATCATTGAGCGGGTGCCTAACTACATGCAGGTGGGGTACAAAGAAGCCCTTGAAAAGACCAAGCCAGCTGCAGAGGCTGCAAAGGTTCCAGAGGAAGCCAGTAGCATCTCAGTGCTTAACACCCTAAGTTCCCGCACTCCTCCATCGACCTACATCTGTTTTAGGTGCGGGCAAAAGGGGCACTACATCCAAATGTGTCCAACCAACAACATCAAGCAGTACGATGCGATGCGGGTAAAGAAGGCTACAGGTATTCCAAAAACCTTTTTGGTTCCGGCAGAGGAAACGTCATCATCCGTTCTGCTGAATGAAGAGGGGAAGTTTGTTCGGGCACAGCCACAGACGAAAGAGTTCTCCAAGCACTTTGGCCAGCAAAGCGTTAAAAGCGCCATTCCCTCAAACTTCATCTGTCCGCGGTGCAAAGAAGTCCTTGCAGATGCCGTGCGCCTGGAGTGTCGCCACACAGTCTGTGAGTGCTGTGCCGGTGGCAAGTGTCCCGTTTGTGGGAAGCGGTCGCACAAGACGGCTACAGACACTAAAACCAGGAAGAAAATAGAGGAGTTTCTGGAAAACATCAAGTGTGGCTAGGGCCCGTGACAGGCGGCAGCTTTCTGTATCTGTTGACATTTATTGTACCCCCAGCCCCGGGCTTTCGGGCTTTTTCGGGTTTTCAGGTTTTTGGGCTTTCAAGGTTCCAAAAAATCAAGACGTTTGAAAACCTGAACACAAACCCGAAAGCCCGAAAAAGCCCGAAAAAGCCCGAAAGCCCGAAAAACCGGTGGACTAGAGTGCTAGTTTGTGGGTTATTACACCGGCTGTTGAGAACATGGTAGTAACTACTTTGTCTTCGCCGTACTCGTAGAGATAGAAGACTTCGGTTATTTTTAGCTGGGCTATCTTTCTAGAACAGAGGCGGCAGGGAAACACTGTGGTAAATAGCTGGGCTCCTGCACAGTCTCTTGGATTGCACTCTAGGAAGGCACTTTCTTCTGCATGGATGCAAAAACAGTCACTTAGCTCTGTTCCCTGGCGCGCATTGTTGTTACATCGCTCGCAACCTCCATCACAGCAGTTAAGACTTCCAGTGGACGTTCCATTGTATCCTATCGCCTTAACTCGGTTGTTTTTGACTATAACAGCGCCTACCTTTCTTTTCATACAGCCGCCCCGTGTTGCAGCGTACATGGCAAGGGACATAAAGTATTCCCTCCAGCTGGGGCGGGTAGCATGCTCCAGGAGCAGTTTGGGAGTGAACTGGGCGAGGGAGGTTTCAATAAGGTTTGGTTTTGTGAAAAAATTGCTGTTTCTGATATCAGTTAAACTGTGCTGGTATCGATTGTACCTCGCAATGAAGGTTTCATCGGCCAAATCAGCTGCTTCTATCTCAGCTACCACATGTACAAGCACACTAAATGGCCGTTTACCAAAAAGATGCCAGTCCTCAGGATGCTTAAGCACAACTAGCAGGTTTTTAGACCAGAGACCCTCGTTCATTATTCTTTCTTCAAGAAGCGAGTCATACTCTAACTGAAGAATATCTTCGTTTTTGACAATGCCAGCAACCTTTGCAGATGTGTGTGGCAAGAGCGACGTAAGACAGAAAAGCATTATACAAAGACAAAGTAAAATTTTTAACTATGGGCTGTGCGGTGTTTGTAATTGGACCAGCCGGATGCGGAAAAACAACGATGTGCCAGGTACTCCGTGACTACTATGCAGGACAGAAGAGAAGAACAACCCTGGTAAATCTTGATCCGGCTCAAATGCATGAAGACTTGGAGTTCAGCATTGATATCCGCGATCACATTGAGCTAGCAGATATCATGGAAGAGGCAGACTTTGGGCCTAATGGTGGACTGATGGCGGGTATGGAAGCTATTTCCGATAACATTGATGTGCTAGGTCTCCCAGAAGAAGAAGACTTTCTTATTTTTGACTGCCCCGGACAGATTGAGCTATACATCCACTCAGACTCTATCAAGAAAATCGTTACAGAGATGCAAAAACACCATACAGTGGGCATAATCTATGTTCTAGATGCAACACACACCCTTGACGTTCATAAGTTCGTTTCAGGCGCACTTTCAGCGATGATAGCTATGGCAAAGTTTGAAGTGCCCCACTTGAACGTCCTAACCAAGTGCGACCTTGTCCCGGAAGAAGATGTAGAGGAGTTTTTATTTGGTCTGGACATTGAGAACGTCTGCAACAAAATGGAAGCTTCTTCCCTAAAGGAAAAACAGTTTAATACTGCACTGGCAACAATTATTAGTGATAACGGTCTTTTAGGCTTCATGCCCTTAGATTACTCCAAAGAAGAAACCATTGAGGCAATTGCCTATAACATTGACACCTGCACCCAGTACTTTGACACCCAGGAGGGGGGCGGTGCTGCCGAATAAAGCTTGTTCTATGGTTGTGCGCTATGGGGCGGTGGCAGCTTGGGATAGCTGGTTTTTTAGCAGAGAAATGAGCTGTTCAGAGTCTTCGTCGGGAAAAGACTCTTCTATTGAGATAAAGGCCTGGATGACCTCTTTTTGGGGGGTTACTAGGCGGAGGGCCCTTTGGAGGAGCGTTCTTGAAGCCTCTATTTCCTCGCACTCTCTTAGGGCCTCGGCGCACCTGATCCAGATCTTTGAGCTTCCAGCTATTTTTCTGGGCAGGTTCAGGGCCAGCTTACAGGCCATCTCTTTGTCAGCGATGGCCAGGAAGTATCCCAGGTGCGTGAGGTGGAGGGTCTCTTCCATTGGGAACTTTTTTTCGGTTCTTTTGAAGAGGCGGTTGATTCGGCGCCTGATGTAATCTCTTGGCTTCCTTTTGCCTGCTTTTTTAGCTCTTTTGTCAAAGACCCGCTCAAGAAGTATTTCATACTCGATGTACTTGAGAAAGGAGAAGAGGGACGCTTCAGTGTGTTGAATGATGTCTTCAAAGTCTCTTCTTTTTTTGACAATGCTTGTTACTTCCTTAGGCGCAAATAGCTTCTGTTTCGTGTAGTATTGGAGCTCAGCAACCATGTACTCCATTTCTTGTCTGATTTGGTCGGACATTGGTGCTGGCAAAATTTTGCCATTATAAGCCAAAAGACCTCCCCCTTCTATAGCTCACTACCACCACACGACCAGATAAACGAAGAAGCCAGCAGTGGCAGTGCGCGCCCAAAGAAGTTAATAATCGCACAAAAGAACATGCCCCGCCCACAGTGCTGCCATAAATACCAAGGGTCACCCCGAAACCCCGAAACCCCCCAGCCACTGAGCTACCAGTCTAGAATAGACATAGACCCAGTCTTAGGCAAGGTCTGTGGGTGAGGGTGTGGGTGTGTGAGGGAGTGAGGGTGAGGGTGTGGGTGTGGGTGAGAGTGAGGGTAGGTCATTTAGCGATGTTTTGAAATATTTGTTTGAATGGAAGACAAGCAAGAAGTACTGAAGGAGTTCGGGATTGTCGATGAAAAGTGGACCGACGGCGTTTCACAGGCAACTACAGCTCCGTTAAATCTCCCCCCGCCTTTGCAGACGGATACTCCATACTGCAACCCCAGAAAGAGCGATTTCAACCCATACATCATGGTAAGTGCTCTGCTCCAGAACCTGGACATAGGAGACCTGGCCAGTGCCCAGATGGCGCTTTCCAACTCGCTCAATGACTCAAAGATTGAGCGAGAACGGCTGGTTAGGCACCACTTTAGCACGTACGTCAAGTGCAGGAGCCTTCTGGACGAGGCAGCCTTTATCAAAAGAAAGCTTGATGCAACCAAGGCGCTGGACCAGGGAGGATCCTTCAAGGTGCTCCAGTCGATAGTAGCACCGCTCCAGCACGAGTATAAGGAGCTCTACCTTAAAGAAAAACAGGTTCAGTTTATGAACGACAACATCATTCTTTTTGAAGGACCTGAAGTGCTTGAAGAACACCTTAACACCCTGGACTACGCCTCTTTTCTTAGCGACTACTCCCTGGCAAAGAACACAGCGGATAGGTACCGAGGCTCAAACTTTGTCTCTTTTCTTTGGTCCAGGTTTATCAAGGTAGTCTCCCGGTTTAAAATCGAGATCAGCAGGCGGATTGAGCTAAGTACAAACATCACCCAGTCGATCCACTACTTCAACATCTACTTGCAGGTAGACCCGCACAGTGCAGGAATGATGTTTGGAACGTTTCTAATGGTGGCCAAAAAAGAGTTCTACTTGCAGCTCGAGCTACTAACCAAGCAAAGTGTGCCCCGCGGAAATCCAGGTAAGGATCTTGTTTCTTTTGTTGAGCAAATCACCGGAGCCTTTATCTTTATGACCAAAAGCATGGCCAGCGTTGAGTTTGTCTACAACCGGGACAAACAGATGGAAGAGTTCACCAACAGCGCCTTAGAAGCCGTGTCCCAGACAACCATCAAAGCAATTGATGCGCTCTACCCCCGGGACAGGCCAGGGTTTTCAGGTACTGGCTCCGGGACCCAGTTTCTTTCGGTGGTGAAAAAGGCGCTGACAGCTCTTAAGCGGGCAGGCGCCAAGGTAGAGGGGGCCAGTGTGGGGGACGTGCTTGAAAACAGCCACCTGGCACCTCTTAAAAAGCGTCTGGTCAAGCTGTTGTGGGCTGATGCGCATGGGTCCACCCAGAGCGGGCTCCTGGAACTACTTCGGGACACAATTCTTCTTTTCGGGATAAGCGGGGATGTAAGTAAGCAAGCGACAAAAACAGTTAGAAAGCTGGTTAAAACGTACGAAGCAGCTGAGCCAGAAGAGTCACTCAAGCAGATGCTGGTTCTAAGATGCCAAACAATCCCAGAGATGGCCAAGCTCCTCAAAGACGACTTTGCTGCCCTCAAAGACGAACTGGTTCAAACGGAAACGGCGGCAAAGAGAAGAGTCACCAAACAACTCCAGAAAGCTCTCGCCCGAACCAGCACCCCGGAAGAGTACCTAATGACCATTCTCCGGATAAAAACAGTCCTGACCCTTGCCCAGGTCAGCACATCAGCTATATCCTCAGAAATCATTAAAATTGCCATTTCAGGCCAAAAGCTCACATACCTGCTCTCTTACTACCTGCAAAGCTATGGAGGGGCACAGCCCCAGGAGTACACCACAGAGGAGAAAAAGCACATTGCATCATTCTCTAAACAGCTATCTTTCCTCCGGGAGGCTCAAAATTAATTTTTATGGTCACAGGCAAGGAAACAAACAATGCCCCCATTAGATTTAAGCATTCCCCCGAATACTTTGAAATACTTAGCGTCCACCAGCAATACCTCCAAGAACCTTCAGACATTACCGAGCACCTCTTTGCAATGACCCTTCTCCTTGAATACAACCCAGCCAACTACACGCTCTGGGTCCAGAGAAGAGACCGGCTGCCAGAAGCCTTCAGCACCACGGCATACACCCCGGAAGACGAACTTACCTGGCTTAAAGGGGTGGTTGCAAAGCACCAAAAGTGCTTCCAGGCCTGGCACCACTTCAAAGCCCTCCTCTCCTTCCTTAGCTACAACTTTCTTGAGGACCAGGAGATTCTATCACTGGTTGACGCCGAGCCCAAAAACATGCACTTTTGGGGGTTCTTTGTCTTTGCCGTAAAAGACACCAGCCACCTGGGCGCAGCGCTTTCTTTCACTGAAGGGTTTATCTCCAAGGACGTCCGCAACAACTCGGCCTTTGCAGCTAGACACGCCGTTCTCAGCCGCATGCTTCAGGCGGGAGCAAAGCCGGAGCACCTCCTGCAGGAGGAGAAGGCCTTCCTTCTCAGACTGCCCCACTTGACACACAATGCGGCCTTCTGGAACTACGTCTCAGCACTCTCGCGCGCCCATCCACAGGCCCACTTAATGAAAGCTTGCTGCAAATCGCTCAGATCTGTATCTCTTCCAAAATATCATGAAGATTGAAAAGAGAGAAAACAATCCAATCACTAAATATTAAGTGGCCAAGCTTATTTGATTAATCATTTTTTCGTTTTCATATATCTTATCTGGTTCAGCGAGGGATATGCACAGCAGCTACTTGAAGGACCTGGAGACAGAAACACAGGAGAAAACACTCCTTGATGAACTAACAGAGGTCGCAAAAACACACGCCGAGAATGCCGCCTTCAAAGGAGGAGAGACAAGGGAGGGGGCGTACAACGCCCACGCCTTCCACGCCATTCCCCGAATGGCTGTGCCAGAAAGACTGCTGGCCACGGTGGAAATGGAGCCCCCCAGGGCCCCGCAAATAGTCATGGCGCTCTCAGGGACGACGTCGGTTGAGTTCAACTTTATTTGCAGCACGATTGAGTCTGTTTCCGATAGCCTAGGGTGTCCCATCCACCTGCGCCCCGACCACGTCGATGCATGTACGCACCTGATTGTTCACACGGACCAGGAAGAGCTGTGTGCGCGAACGTACAAGTACCTGAAGTGCTTGGTCAAAAGAAAGTCCATTGTAACGTTTTTGTGGTACATTGAACTTTTTGATGCATCAAAAAAGCCGTTAGATGATGAACTTGAAAATATTTCATTGGGCGGGTACATCAGAGAACTAACCCGGAACCACCTGGCCAAGGGGGACCGGATGTATGGGCGCTCAGATGCCCCGGTCGTTGCACACAACGAAACAAAGCCCCACCCCTTCTTCAAGGCCCTGAACGTTATTGACTCAAAATCTCTGCTTTCAGAGATTGAAAAAGACCTTATTCTTAGCAACGGCGGCCTTATCAACAGCCGCAAGGCCAAAAGAGACTGTCTCAACCTCCAGTTCAAGCACGACCTTTATAACTTTATCTCGGCGGGCAGTGACGGGTTTAGCCTGGGCCTGGTGGAAAAGAAGGCCCAGGCTGTAGGTGGGGCGGAGATTAGTGGGGAAGTGAGTGAAGAGGACCCTCCATCGTCCTAGGGCCACCCTCCACTGCCCTAGGGCCACAGTGACTGAGACGGCCCAAGCAAAAAATGCAGCACCTTGTGTTCCCACGCGGTCTCCCTTCGCAGTACTATCA
>NW_027138153.1:82750-109688 GCF_001642395.1 Nematocida displodere | reverse complement strand
GGCTTAACTTCGGAGATCGAAACGGGATCCGGTGCTTACCCGAGCATATGGCCGCACATCTGGTTTGGGGGTGTGGGTCTGTGAGGTGTTCGGGGGTTCGGGGGTTCGGGGTGTGGTTTCGGGGTAGGGGTGCTAGTTCGGGGATGCACAAAAAGACTCAACAAACAGTCTTTTGTCATCGGGCAATGAGTCGTTCTTGGAAAGGAAGGCCCGTGCTAAGTCCTTGGCTTCGCTTGGCGTGGCGTACTCGTATGAAACAATGTCCGCTAGTGCTGCTACATCTCTTGCATCCATAGCTCCCATAAAAACAAATATTTGCTGAGCCTCTAACTGTTTCATGATAAACTTACAGTCCGAGAGCGAGCTAAGCTGTCCAAGCAGTGATGAGCACGATCAAGTGATGCTTCCAGTGATCCAAGTGGACAGGGCCCAGGACATGAAGTATGGGTCAAGCATTGTCGCTTATTTGGTCAGAGAGATCTTTTGTGCGGCGCCTTTAAGCAAGCTCAGCCCCCCACACCAGATGAACCCGTTTAGGGAGCACATTCAGGTGGAGGAGGTCTCTCTCAAGACCAAATCTGGGGAGAGGCTGGGGGCGTGGGTGGTTGTCTGCAAGGAAAAAGTTCCCGATCTTTGGGTGCTTGCCCTGCACGGAAACAGCACCAACCGGTACACTTTTTCTCAGAGATACGATATTGAAAAAATGATTGAAAAAAACGTTGGTGTTTTGATCGTTGATTATCGAGGCTTTGCAGACTCTGAGGGCGTTCCAAACAAGCAGGCGTTTCTAGAGGACGTGGCCGCATGCTTCAAGTACTTCCGGAGGCGGGGCATTGATACAGTCGGTGTCCTGGCGTACTCTTTGGGCACAGCCATTGCGCTGGAGTACCTGGCTGTTTACTATCACCGGGAAGCGGGCCCGGGGCTGTCCCTGAAAATCAGCAAGCTGGTGCTGGTTAGTCCTTTTGCCTCAACAACGGCGCTGTTGCAGGAGTACCAGGTCTGGCGGATAATGCAAAAGTTCCTCCCGAAGAGCAACGAGCACGCCATGCGGGGCCTCGGGTACGACTCGATCACGAACATCAAAAAAATTGCCATTCCCACCCTGATCGTTCACGGGTCCTCAGACTGGATCATTCCGTGGCAGCACGGGGAGCAGCTCTCAAAGGCAGCTGGCGCCGTGTTTGTAAAGGTGGAGAATGCCTCCCACAGCTCGGTGTTCAAGGATCCTGCGACGTGGGGCCTAATCACCTCTTTTTTCAGGGAGTAGCCTATTTATTTTTCCGAAGGATTTCCATGGTTTTGGAAGGTTTAACGGTTTTTTGCAAAAGCTTTTTCTCTGACGGCCAGATTGACATAAGCGAAAACACTAAAAACGGGCCCATGACAGCCCCAATCAGGCCAAACACCCGAATGCCAAGGGCAACACCCACCGTTCGGAGGTACCTGTTCCGGGACCGAAACGCAGCCATTTGCGAGATAACCACCCCCTGCACCACCCCAAGGCCCAAAAACAGAGCGCCCATCAGCATACGCCCCCGGAGCACCAAATAGATGCACCCGGGAAGGGTGTACGCGCCCAAAGGAAGGACGGGGAACAGAGACAGAGCTGCAGCTAGCACGCCCCCACAGCAGATAAAGGGAGACCCGACCCCAAAAGAAAGACCGGCAGCAAAAAAGCAGTTAAAAAGACTTTCTGCACACAAAGAGTGAACCACCGAGGAAAAACACGCAGATAGCATCTTCCCTTTCTCTAGCGGCCTAAAAAGATAGCTCAAAGGTGCTTCAGGAAGGTGCAGGAAGTAGGCACAGACGCCCAAAAAGAAAAAAAGGTGCCCCAGCCAGCCCAGCGCCGCCTCAGTGCCCTGCACCAGCTCGTTGACGCACTCAGCACCCTTAGCATAGATCTTGTAGTACACCAGCGTCTCTGAAAGCTCCTCGTCTTTCCTCACCTCCAAAAACGCAAGCATGCCCTTTAAACCCGCGCCCAGGACACTATCAAAGGTTTTCCCGAACAAAGAGCTCTTCTGCGCCAGCGCAAGCATCTCCCGGCCGTAGTGCAACATCTCCCCCCCGCAGAAAAGCACCACCACCGATGGAACCAGCGTTAGCACCAGCGCCGGAAACAGAGACAGCGTCATAAACAAGGAATAAAACGGAGCAATGCTGGTTCTTTTAACCTCCCGGCGAAGTGCATCGTAGCACAGTGCCCAGAGTATAGTTACAAACTGTCCTTCAAATAGACGATAGTTTCCGTACGCCAGTAGGCCTACTAGCCCGGTGCTCCAGACAACCTCCATAAAACAAAGAATAATTTCAAACATTCCAGGATTTGACGCCTGTTCGGGTTCGGGTTGGGTTCGGGCTGGGTACGGGCTGTGCCTGTTTATGTAAGGGTACAGGTGCTGGGTCAGGGTTAGTTCGGGTTCGGGTTCGGGTTGGGTACCAGGCCGTGTAAGGGTACAGGTTCCTGTTCAAATAAGAGTGCATCCTTAAATAGGCACTGTCACCTGCACTGTCACCGTCACCTACCACCTACCAGACACACCGCCACCTACCAGACACACCGCCACCTACCAGACACACCACCACCTACCAGTGAGTGGATACCCTGGTTTTTATGAAGATACTTACACCAATGACTCTCCTCTGGGAAAGCACGGAGGAGAAGGTTGCAGTGCATCTAAAATGGGGGGGTATCTACCAAGGGATTCTAGCGGCCTCAGATGAGTACTTCAATCTTCACTTAAAAGATGCCTGGTACAATGGATCATTCATTGGGTGGGCGGTCATTAGATGCAACAACATACTTTATTTACAGAGACGGCGCAATGTTTAATTTTTAATGGATAGATTCGTCAAAAAGGACCTGCTTGGCTACGGGACATACTCAATGGTAAGTTATACGTTCTAATTTGAGGTTTACAGAGGATATGATATACTCAACAACGCACCTGTTGCTCTAAAGATAATAAAACTATCGGAGGACGAGGGCATGCCCAATACGGCCCTGAGAGAGATTTCAATCATGAAGAAGCTTTCCCACCCAAACATCCTCACTCTTCTCGATGTCATCCACACAGAAACCCAGCTAACGATCATCCTGGAGTACATCGATAGCGATCTTCGCAAACTGCTCAACTCCCAGGACAAAGTCGACCTTTTCTCGCTAATCTACCAGCTGGTAGAGGGCGTCCAGTACATGCACGAGCAGCAAATCGTGCACCGGGACCTGAAGCCGCAGAACATCCTCGTGGATAAAAGTGGGCGGCTGAAGATAGCAGACTTTGGGCTTGCTCGAAGCTTTGAGATTAAGATGTCCTCCTACTCCTCCGAGGTCGTTACGCTGTGGTACAGGTCCCCAGAGCTTCTGAAGGGGTGCAAGATTTACGGGTACTCCATTGACATCTGGAGCCTGGGGTGTATCATTAGCGAGATGGTCACTCGCTCGCCGCTTTTCTCGGGAAGCGACAAGCAGGACCAGCTGGGGAAGATGTACAAGTACCTGGTGCTCCAGAAGACCAACCAGATGGAGTACCTGCTAAAGATCCACCCGAACACCGACCCAGCCATCGTTGGCTTGATCTTTGAGTGCTTGCAAGAGAAGCCAGCTAAGAGGATTACGGCCGCAGAGGCGCTCGAGTACCTCAAACGGATGCAATAAACGCTCGTTGCTAAATTTTTTCATGAAGACAAAGTATGAGTGGGGAAAGCTTGTCATCAAAGACAGAAGAATGAACAAGCCACAAAAAGAAAGCACGTCGCTAAGAAGCGTGCTTGAAACCACCGAAGTGGACAGTCTTATTGAAGCAGCCGAGATTGTAGAGTACGACTTCTCACAGAACACGTCAATCAAGGACTTGGCGACGATTGAGGCCCCCGAGGGCCTAGTTATCCCAAGAAAGCCCGAGGCTGACCAGGCCAAAGAAAGCTACAAAAACGAAGAAAGAAAGGAGTTTAACCTCTGGAAGCTCAACATGAACAGTCTTCTGGGGCAGAAGGGAACAATTACGCCGTACGAGAGGAACCTTAACGTGTGGAGACAGTTGTGGTTCACGCTTGAAGAGAGCGACCTTGTTGTTCAGATAGTTGACAGCCGGAACCCGCTGCTTTTTTACACCGAAGACCTTGAAAAGGTAGCTCCGACCAAGCGGCACTTGCTGCTCCTGAACAAAGCAGACCTGCTAACGGAAAAGCAGGTGCAGCACTGGCAGGCATACTTCACCGAGAGGCAGGTAGAGCACCTTTTCTACTCAAGTGTGGTCGCTTCCCCGCTTTTTGCCACGGCAGAGTCGCTACTTGCAGAGTGGGCTAGTGTTGGGATGGTTGGGATGATTGGGTACCCGAACGTTGGCAAGAGTTCTGCTATCAACTCGTTTTTCAAGCGAAAGGTGGTGGGAACCAGCATTGTCCCTGGAAAGACCAAGTGCATCCAAACCCTGCAGCTAGAGAGCATCACGCTGTGCGACTGCCCGGGACTGGTCTTCCCCTCGTTCGTGACCCACAAGCAGGACCTGATCCTTAATGGGATCCTCTCGCTTGACCAGACGAGGGAGATAAAAGCCTGCTTGGACGTGATCATTGAGCGTTTAGGGATTAGAACCATGTGCTACGTTACGGGCATCAGGACCTTTTCCAACGACTCGCGCAAGTCCCTGGCCGAGAACTATCTTGATGCCCACAAGAGAGACAGGGGCTGCATTGAGGAGGGAAAGATCATCAAAGCCATTGTTAAAGAGTACCTTGAAGGAAAAATCAGGTACGTCCACCCGCCCCCAGACACCGACTCCGTAGCTTTCAACGAAAACAACCACCCAGTACCCGACGACTTCACCGTTAACACGGCAGTCAGCTATGGGTGGTACGCCGAAGAAAGAGAAAAAGCGCTTCCCAAAGAGGTGAAGATCCCACTAAGCGTTCTTCTCTCCAAGAAGCACTACCTCAAAAAAGGCCTTGAGCGAGGCTTTAAGAAGAAGCCAGGTTAGGCCCAACTCTACTCCAGGCCCAGCCACCACCCAGATACTGTTCTTGTTTATTCATTTAGTACAGACACCCCAAACACCCGAAAACCCGAAAACCTCGAACCCCGAAAACCCCGAAAACCCGAACTATCTCGGGCACTCTGGGACTTTGATCAGGTCAAGCTTATCTAGGGTCTTAGTGAACGATGCACCGTGCTTTTTAAAGACGGCGACGTGAACGATGGGCTTGGCCAGGTACTCTTTTACCGCAAGGATGCACTCGGAGAGGTCTTGGATACTGTGCGGAGAGTAGTGGTGGAATACTTCATTGTCTGGGGCCTGGGTCAGACACCGAGCAGCGTAAGAAACAGCTGCCCCAGTAACTGAGGGGGAGTATTTGAGAAAGTGCTCGCTTAAAAGGGTCAGGTCTAAAATTACAACAGCAAGTGTTTCTGCAACTGTGTTCTGTGTACACCGCCTTAGCCAATTAAGCGGGGAGGGGCACCCAATCCGATACTCAAGACAGTGGAGAAGGTACTTCTCAGCTCGAAGTATGTCGTTTTCAGTAAAGCTTCTGTCAGTGAGAACCACAAAGGTTTCAACGGAAGGAGAAGCTACCTCCTCATACTTTGAGGCAACGAGCAAGCCAGAAACGCCCACCAGCTGCAGCTTTCCTATGCTTACCACCCGAACCGATAAAAATCTATCAATGAGATTGACAGCCAGGTAGAGGGTTTCTGGGAGAAGGTGGAGCTTGTAGTGGACATCGATGATCCAGTCAACAAGAACGGTGCGCATGGCCCACCGAAGGTCTCCTTGAAAGTTCATGTAGTTTGGAACGGGTTTGAAGACGTCTTCCTCCTCCTGGTACGCTGCTAGGATGCTAGGTACGTACTCAGCAACCATGCGCACGTCAGAAAAAGCGTCTTCTTCTATTTTTTCAATGATGCTGGCTTTTCTTCGGTTGTGGACTTCAGAGAGAGCCTTTCTGGCTCTCTTTCGTCCTCTTGTTGCCAATATAGTGTTCTCATCAATTACCTTCATTCAGCGGGAAGTCGGCTAAATAAAAGAAAATAGAATTTTGTTTAAATTTGGGATGACAGTAAGCTTCTACGTGAAGGAACTTAAAGAAAGCGTCTCAAACGACAAGATTAGAAGCACACTTCTTGAACTGGGAGATCTACCAGTTAGTACTCTTGACTGCAGCGACCTTGAAGAAGCGCTTCTTAATCTGAGCAAGCACCCAGATTTACTTATTTCTCTCAAAGCACTGCAAATACTCACCCGGATCTACCGGCACAGGCACACAGCCAGCAGGGAGTACTACGCCATTCTCACTAAAACCATTGAGGAGCATCCAAGCGGGAAGAAAACAGAGCAGGTGCTTATCTTTTTGCAACGACTTTCTTCGCTTGAGTATAAAAAGCACCGGCTAGATATTGAGCTGTTTAAAGAAGATCCTATCAGAGAGGAGATAGTCGCCCAGGAAGAGCTGATGCTTGCTATTTTTAATGTCTGCCACCAAAAGCAATGTAAATATCAGGCCCTGCTGCTGCTCTGGATTCTCTCCTTCTCTCAGAAGGCCATGGCAATGCTTGAGTCCCTGCCAATGTTTATGCTAACCTTTGTCTCCAAGGACTGCAAAGAAAAAGAGCTCAGAACCTCGCTCTCGATTATCAAGAACTTTCTCATGCACGCCACCAAGCACAGCTTTAGCCTCTTCCAAAAGATAGAGGAGGTCCTCTCCCTGGTGTCAAGCAAAGGCAACAAGGACGACCCCGAGGAGCAGGAAGACCTGAAGTTTTGCCGGGAGAGGTACGCCCTGCTCTCGCGGCGCGTTTCCACCTTTGAGGCATACCTTGAAGAATTGAGAAGCGGGCACCTCCAGCCAGCGCCGTACCACTTCAGCGAAGAGTTCTGGAGGAGCAACTTGGACAACATTGCCCACAGCAGGTCTGAGATGGTCAGGCTCCTAAAAAGGTACCTTAAATCAAAGGACTCAGATAACATCTGGCTCGCTTCCAACGATATTTATAGAATGGTAGAGGTGTACCCCGAGTCAATCGCTATCATTCGGCAAATGGACGTCCACCAGGCCCTGTTTGACGTTCTTTCCTCCAAGCACAGTGAGGACGTTCGCTTCCACGCCATGGAGGCACTTAGCGTCTGCTACACTAGAGAATAAATCATTGGCTGACTGTCTTTTAAAGGGGATAGCTAAGATAGGGGTATGGAAGAGCAAGTCGTATCAAAGCGGGCCACTGGGAGCTTTGACTTTGACTGCAGCATTTGCATGTCCCTGGTTGAAGCGCCCGTGGTAACGCAGTGCGGGCATCTTTTCTGCTGGGGGTGTCTCCATGGATGGGGTGCTAAGTCAAACATTTGCCCCGTATGCAAGAATGCTTGCCAGCTCTCTTCTGTTATACCAATCTACTCCAAGGGCACCGGTGCCACAGCCCTCGACCTTCCCAAGCCCCCGAGCACCAACCGATGCGTTAGAATAGACAACCGCCCGCTAAACATCCACTATACCGATGGAATGAGGATATTTCACATGGAGGAGATTGCATACAGGTACACCCCAAGCAGAAAGGACCGAACCTTCACCGCTCTTCTTTTTGTGGTTACTATGCTCCTATGCATTTATATTTGCTTGCTCTACTAGGCACAGTGCCTGGGTTTGTTGCGGTACGCTACGGTGCCTGGAGCAGACCACTGTAGAAATATAAAAATATTTTAGAGCCCCTGCAACTAGAGTCACATTGCTCTGATGCGTTGGTGTGCTAGTTGTTGCAACAGCATTGAGGGGCATATAAGACGCCTAGATTCTTTCTTTGGGTCAGGTTGCTCCCCAACATTTATCCTTTAAGCTCTTACGCCTTAAAAGAGAAGAATAAATTTTCTTTATGCATCCAATTGACTGGGCTATTGCGCAAGTAGGAAAGAACGTTCGCATCGTTCTGCGGGGAGGGAAGGTCTACACAGGGATGCTTTTGGGGTACGACGGGAATGTGAATCTCGTGATGGACCACCTTACCTTAGCTAATACCAACGAGTACATTGGCAGGTCTATTCTTAGCGGTGTAACGGTGGCATACATAGAGGGCCTGGGCTAGGGCTGGGTCTGGCCTGTTTAGGGGCCTGGGTCTGGCCTTACACTAGGTTGCCTTGGCTGTAGAGAATGACAGTTGCATCTTTGAAATAAAAATAGAAGGCACAGAGGTGTTTTTCAACGGCCATAAGTACTCGGGTGGGTAAGAGTCTGCAGATGGAAGTAACTGCTAGGAATGCTTCTGATGAGATGATAAAGATCTTCTGGGTTGTTTCTCTTTTTAGGAAGCCTTCAGTTACTTTTTGTTCAGCTACTGTTTTTATCTCTCCAGTGGTGGTTATCCTTAGAAAGGTATTCTCCAGAAGAAACTCAACGGTGCAGGCTTCTTCAGTGTGGATGTCTTTGAGCATCTGGGTGTTCAGGTCAAAGACTGTTTGCGGGGTGAATGCTGGGGGGTTGATTGGGTCGGTTTCTTCAAGGGGGCAGTCCATGAATAGCTCACAGCCGCTCCCGTCGTCAACAAAAAGCCTGGCTTTCCCATCCTCCACGCTAAAGTCAATGTCACAGAAAAGGGTGCACTCCCGGAGTATCTTCGTAAAGTCTGAGGCTCTGAGCTTGACGCTTCCTAAAAACTTGTTAAACATTGCGCTTCGACCGATGGAGATGTACAGCTCGGTGTTCTTTTCTCCGCTGATGCGAATGTCCTTTTCCGTGCACGAAAGAGAGACCTTCTGTGGGGAGAGGCATTTGATTGTATCTGCTAAGAAGTCAACCATTGAGGCTGCAGCCATAAAAAAAAGATTCACCGCCAACAGCTACTATATGCTGCTAATCAAATAAGCTTCCCGGCCTATAAAATGAACGCAAAAATTGAAAACGGCATCTGTCTTGGCCACCACCCGAAAACCCGGACAACCCGAAAACCCGGACAAAGCCAAAGTGTGATGCTTTATTTAAGCGACCTAACGATCCAGCGCTTTGCCTTCTTGATGATTCCTGAAGCTTTCAGAGGAGACAGCTTGCACTGCCGTCCACCAACGGCTGAAATGCTCTGGAGAACCCTGTAGAAGGCTTCTTTTCCCGAGGAGGGCACTTTGACCACGCCAATCCCGGTGACGGGGTAGAAGAGGGCAAGCTTCATTTTCGGGACAGACTCGGCATACTCCCAGTCCCCAAGCACCCGGGCAGCCTGGTCTTTCAGCTGAAAAAAGAGCTCTTTTTCCGAAACACTTCTTGAGACAGGCGCTTCGTTGTCCAGGCACTCCAGGCGAAAGACGACATAGCGGAACTTCTCTCGTACCATTGCCAAAGAAAACTTTTTGGGGCCTAAGACCTCGAAGCGTTAAAGCTTCTTCTTTCGAATGACGCCGTTTTGGCTAACATAGGCAATGATTCGGTCGTTCTGGATTATGTTCCCCGTGCAGTATGCCGTGTTGTTGTTAACTGCATGCACCGTGATTGAAAAAAAGAAGACTTGGTCCATTTCAAAGGCGTCAACATCAACAAAGCGCACCGAATGAGTCACTGAAAGAATGTTGAGGGTCTTGCTTGTGATGTCTTCATTGACGGCCATGGTTGCTGTTTCAAGAAGAAAGGCGTCTGAGCAAAAAGAAAGGAAGATGTACTTGGCCTTGGTTGCAGAGGTGCTGGGGTTGGTTGCAGAGGTGGGGTGTCTGGTAAAGGAAATGCACCGTTTCCACTTGCTCCCCTCAAGGTCTAGGAAGCGAAGGTCTGCCTCAACGACTTTTTGGTAGATAGTCTTTCTTTCCTCGGTCATTCCCTTGGTGCCAAAGCGCTTTTCCACGTACTCTTCAGGTCTTAGCATTTGAGCCATCTTTTCCTTATCGGGTAAACCTCTGGGGAAGTATTCAGATAGATGGTCCTCAGCCGCTAGAGAAACGGGCTCTTCGTGCTGGCGCTGTGAGCCCCTGGCCATTGACGTTTTCCCATAGACAACTAGCTCAGGGTCGCCGTCTTTGTTTGGCTGGTATCCTTCAATGAAGACGTCGGCCAGGGAGGTGCCAATTGGGATGTCCTTCACTATCTGGTAGGTGATGGTTTGCTGGGTGCTGGCAGGTTTTTTAAAGGTGCACTCTGAGGTAAAAACCTTAAAATCAGGTTTTTCTTTGAGGGCCACATTGAGCAGGTGGGTGAACAGCTGGCCCCCGTACGCGGGCCGGCCTTCAACAGCCTTCCAAAGATGCATGCTTGTAAAAAGACTCCCCTCCTCTGCTTTGGTCTCAGGGACTAGCGCTTTCTTGGTTGCTCTTTCTTTTCCGTCCTCCTGGTCCATCGGTAATGCAGTTCCTATTAGGTCCTCTTTTGTAAACAGATCGAAACATGCCAACAACAAGCCGCAAACAAAGACAGATCCAAGAACAGATCCAAGACACCAAATCAAAGTTTGGTTTTTTCTTTTCAGGTGATACCAACGTGTAGGCATCTTTTGTTTGTAAAATTACATGGATAATTAAAATATTGCTTAAATTACCATATTTGGTAAGATAGGCCACTATTTCCAAATATGGAAGTGGATCGGGTGTTCTAGACCGCGTGGACATAGCTCTATTTATTGGACGCAGATGCTTTGTGTTAGACCTATCCACTAGAACCTAAAAAACTGGTTTAGCTCGGTGATTTCTTTTTCAATATCTTCAATGGCTTTGCGATCTATCATGTAGTCACTAGGCACTACTGGTGCATGGGCATGGACATGGGCGTGGGCAGGCATGGGCGTGCATGGATGGGCGTGAACGGGGGCAGGCGCTTCGGTGATAGCCGAGTGAATTTGGCTCAAATTTAGCAGATTTGGTCTGTTTGACCAGTGCAAATACTCGCACTTGGTCTTTTTGCACCCCCCTTGTTTGTCCCAGTGGCAGTGAACATTCTTTTTCGTTCGCACCTGGTACCGTGAGTGTCTATAAATGCACTCTTCCTCACACTCAATGCCCCGGGTCCAGTTGTTGCAGATGGTTTGGGTGTTTTTAGCTGGAAGACTGTGCCGGTAGATACACTCGCTTCCCCGCGCACAGGCAGCTGTTATAAAGTAAAAGCAGTCTTCTCTCATCTTTTAGGTTTTTGAATAAAATTATTCTTTTATACTCCTGACTAGCTCCCGGTAAATCTGGCCCAGAAGGGTGCTGTGCTCTTCTGTAAGGAACGATCCATCGATGAGTCGATGGTTAAAGAAAGATTTTAGTGTGTCTGTTTCTTTGATTGGTTTTAGGCCCTTGATTCTTCTACTTTTGCATCCTTCACAAAGACTTTTGAAGATAATTCGGGCAAAAACTGCTTCTTTTTTAACGGCGTAGCTGAACGTGCTGAGAAACTTGGCACTGATTGTCTTGCTCATAATAAGCTCGCTAAGGTAGACGCCTAGGTTGTATATTTCCTTGGTTGGTATTTTTGCTATTTGTGCTGTGTACTTCTCGGTGGCTGCATAGATGTACTTCTTAAAGGGGTTGCGGTGGTTCTTTGAGGCCGTTGAAACGAGAGAGACTGCTAGCTCTGCGTAGTACTTGTTGTATCTGGCTTCTTGGGTGCAGAGGTATGAGAGAAGGAAGAACACTTCTGAGAACTGGTTTACTTTGAGCGTTTCTTTGTAAAGGAGTGTTTGGGCTGTGGCGTAGTCTTTGCTGGTAACTAGAATGTTGAAGACCCTTTTTTTTAGGGCCGTGTTCATGCCGTACTTGCTAGCTATGCTCTGGGCGGGGCCCTGGGTGGTGGTTAGCGTTTCTGCTGGCTTGTGGGTGTGCTTGCCAATGACCGCACCTAGTGTGTCGCTCATTGAGGCAATTTCCTCCTTAAGAATGTCTCTGAATGGGTTAGTTCGGGTCAGTAAACTATCTACTGACTCTTTTAGGAAGGTGCAGATAAAAAGATCGCTTGTTTTTTCGATATCTGTCAGGTTTTGGTGAAGGTTTTGAAGCAGCTCCTTGCTGAAAAGGCTGCTACTGCTCTGCAGCACGATAAGAACGTCTGTTAGGTGGCCAAAGGCATTCTCGCCCCTAGCTGCCTTTGACAGCCTGTCCGCTAGTATTTCAGCAATGAAGGAGTCGTCAATCAGGGCGTAGTTGTAGAGATAGCAAAATAAGCGAATGCTTTCACGGTTGGAAGAGCTTTGCATTGTGGTAATGACCTTTCTAACGGTTTTTCCATCAAGCACTGAGTGAACCAGTTTTAGCATTGAGGCAATTGCCAGCAAATTGCAGCTAATGTCTGCCGTGGTGATAAGCCTGATAAGGGCGGCGTTAGCTTCTTTCCTGTTTTCCCTGTAGCACCTGGCAAGTTCTTCAAAGACGCTTTCCACCGTTAGCGAAGACAGCTTGTTGTATGCCAGCAGCACGCCTCTCATCTTTTAAATTTTTTAACAGAGGCTTTTGAGTACTCCTCGGAATGGGGGGGCTCAAAAGGAGCTCTCCTTTGGGGCTTGATAACGACGGTGGAAACGTAGGGTACTTCAGTGCAGTCAATAGCCATTCTTCTGGTTCTAAAAACAATCTTCTCAAAATGTGCATTGGGGGAGTTAAAGTGCTGGTACGCTGTGGCGTACACCTCAGACAAGTCCATCAAAAAAAACAGCAGAGAAGAACTTAATTGATCAGAAAGGGGTCTCCAAACGCGAAAAAGCGTCCTGTGTCTGTCCGCCTGCAAGCGTTTCAACAAATGTAGAGAGGAAGGGAGACTTGATGCTTGGAATAATGCTTTTGAATCCTGCGCGGTAGTTTTTAAGCAACATGTCAATATCTTCATCAGGGAGTCTTTCCCGATTGGGTAATTCGATATATCCAAAGGTTGTTGATAAAAAATCGCTGTAAAACTCAATCAGGTTCGGTGTTGTTAGTAGAGAGGCTTTCATAATGTTGGCCAGAGCCGTTTCCAGGGCCTGGTGGTACTCAAGTATGCCCGAAACGCCCAGGAGGGTTTTTACCTCCTCGCGGACCCGCTCGGTTATGTACATCCGCAGGGCCGTTACAAACGACAGGACGAGGTGCCTGACCCGCCAGTTCCCCGGGCGGTGGGCCAGGTGGTACTCGATCGCATAGAGCGAGAAGAGCAGCCTAAAGACAATCTTTACCTCAGAAACAAGCTTGGTTGATGAAAACATAGATAACGGATACTTTGGCGAAAAAAGAAGATCTATGCCCTGGAGGAGAGAAACGGGCGATAGACTCTTCTTCATCCGGGTGTCCTGGATGGCCGTAAGTACTTTGGACAGAGGCGCCTCGTTGTAAAGGAAAGAAACAGCTGACGCCTTTTCCTTATCAACGGCATCGAGTATAAAGGCAGACTCTGAGAGAAAAGACAGGTTCTGCGAGTCAATGCGCTCTTCTAGCTCCGTGTAGCTTAGGGTGCCTCGCTTGAGAATGTAGTTGACAAAAGTAATGTCTTTGTCATCGGGCGGGTAAAACATCTTGTCGCCCATTTCCTGAAAGAGCTCTGAGTACTTGTCTGTTTCCAGAAGTAGCTTTGAGAAAATGTCTTTGATGCTCTCCTGCCACTTCGCGTGAATGGCCTCAGAGGCCCCTAAAATCATAAAGCTGGCTTCTCCAAGGGCTTTTTTACTGCAAACCGCCTGGCTGTTCTCAATGGTTAGAATGTCTGGTATTTCAATCAAAAAATCACCGTTATTTCGTAAAATTTTTGATATCTTTCCTAAACTGAGTATTTGATCAATGCTGCCCTGGAGATACTCTGGGATGTTCTTAACTGCATAGTGGCTGCTCCAAAAACACTGCCCATAATCGTACCTGCTTCTCTCCTTAAAGTGCTCGGGCACACTCTCCCCGGCCACAACCTTTTTCACCAGCTTATTAATCGGACTGGCAACCGCCTCCATGATCCGGCTGTACTTAGCCCCAAGCCTGGCGTTTAGAACCGCTTGGAGGACCTCAAGACTCTTGGCCCCCTCAGTGTCCCGAATGATCTTTCTTATCTTTTCAAAAAGCACAACTTCTTCCTGAAACATAAAAGGCAGTGACTCAACTGTCATTTCCTTTTTAGGAAAAGATCTACACAAACTATTCAGCCGAAAGGTAAAAGCTTCAATCTCGTCCTCAATTCCCTTCAAAAGAAACTGCTTCACATGGTCCTTGGTGTAGTACGCCTCTTCAATGCGGTACTTGATCTCCCAGACCCCAAGAACTATGTCGCTCAGGCCCCAAACTATGCGCGCATCGTCCTTGTGCACGGAGTTGCTTATAACCACCTCAAGCTCGCCTGCCTTCTTTACCTGAACCATCTTGCTGTCTAGGCCCACCATGGCAAGAAGTAGGTCACTAACTAGCTGGTTGCGGTGGAGAGAATACATGAAAATAATTTAGCACAAGCCATAGCAACTATTTATTTTCTTTTTATTTTAATTCGCAATTAGTGTTATTCATGAAGATAGAGACAACAAGCTTAGTATCCTTTAGCCAGCATGGATCAATGGTTGCACTGGGAACCAAATCAAAGATACTTGATACCAACTTTTCGCCCGGGTCAAAACTTCAGGTTCTAGACATAGAGACAGAAGACGTGCTGTTTAAGACGGAAGTGCCTGCCAGGTTTAACAGACTAGCCTGGGGAAGCTACGGAGACAGCCTTTTCCTGGCAGGTGCCCTGGATGGCGACAACCTCACCCTCTGGGACACACAGCCCCTCCTGAAAAAAGAAGAGCCCCGGCCAGTCGAGTTTTCTACCTACGCCAAAGGCGATGAAGACATCCTTGCCATGGACTTTGCCCTGGGCATGCCCGTGCTAGCTACAGGGTCAGCCGATGGAAAAATCATGCTCTGGAACCTGAAAACTCTAGATAGGCCCAGAGCACCCGGAACAACTGCCAAATACGAAGGTGTGAGCTGTTTGCAGTGGAACAAAAAGATTCCCCAGGTGCTTGCCGTTGGGACAACTGACGGAGTGGTCAGCGTGCTTGATCTAAGAGGAAAAAACGAGGTTTCCAGGCTTGCAGGCCCGTACTTTAGCCGCTCAGTCATTACCAGCCTGCAGTGGGACCCTGCAGGCTCCACCCAGATCGCTGTTTCCTCCTCGTCCACGGAGTGCCACAACGTTGTCATTCACGACCTGAGAGTAACCCGCGGGTCGCCAAAGCTTGAGGGGCACACAGACGGCGTTCTTAACTGCAGCTGGTCCGAGCACGACCCCTCCCTGATTGTTACGTGTGGGTGCGATGGCTCCATCATTGCCTGGAACGCGTCAACCTATGCCATGCGCGGGGTTATGGTTGAGGACACCGCTTTTGATTTTGCCTTTAGCCCTGAAAACCCAGATATGATCGGATACTCCTCGTTTAACGGACAGGTGGTTATAGATACGCTGACCTCGCTCAATGCAAAGTCTTCGTTCCTGGACAGCGTTCCCAAGTGGCAGGAGCAGGGAAGGGGACTCTGCTTCTCCTCCTCCGGGCTGATGCTTCACACGCCGAAGGGCCTCAAGGTCCGGGCCTGGACCAAGGACGCCCTCAGGGACTCCTACGAGTGGAAGATTCTGGACGCCTATGAAACAAGCCAGCCGCGGAAAGAAATCCTGAAAATGCTCAACTCCCCAGAGACAAAGAGCCCCATTGAAGAGGAGGCCGCGCCTGAGGAGACAGCTGTCTCGGTGCAGATCGACGAAGAAGATCCTACCACCCAAAGACTGATCCACGGCGACTTTTCAGGTGCTTTTAAAATCGCTTTGAAAGAAGATGCGAAGGTAGCTGCCCTGATTGCGCTCTGCGACGGCCCAGAGGTGCTTAAAAGAGAAAAGGCTAAGATACTCCGGGCACCTGGGACGTCCTCGGCGTTTTTCATTCTGCTTTCTATCCTCTCGGGAGAGTATGATGATTTGGTGGAAAATAACGTTGACTGGACAGTGCTGGTCAAAATACTAGCCAGGCACTGCACCGACGAAGAGTTTGTTCCCAAGGTCCAGAGAATAGCCGTTCTCCTTGAAAAAACCAGGCCAGAAGCAGCCAAGGCATGCTACCTGATGGCTGGGGACGTCCAGAAGTACCAGGAAATCGAAGAAAAGAGCGCAACCCTTCCCAAGGACATCTACACCGCCAGCGAATTCTACCAAACGTTTGGAAGCATCTTTTCCACCCTTGAAAGGGCAACAACCGTTATGAAAAAAAAGATTGCTGTAGATGAAAAAAGCATTGAGTACCTGAAATACCTACTGGCCCGTGGAGAAGAAACACGCGTCCGCCTCTTCATGACCAAGCTAACCGATGAGTCGGCTGCATCAGTAAGAACGGCCCTCAAGCTCCAGGAAGAGAAAAAACCAGCCTCCAGCACCAGAGCAGCACCCCCCCAAGCCTCCCTCCACCGCGGCCCAAACCCAGGCCCCATCTACCACGGCATTGGAAAGGTTCACGCCCCCGTATCCACCCCCACCCTGCCACCTACACAGCCACAGCCCTTCCCCCCACAGGCCCAGGCTGCCCCCTTCATCCCGAACCAGAAACCATTTGTTCCCTTCCCAAAACCCTCCATGCCCATGCCTTCTGCCCCCTATGCTGCCCCCTACGCCGCCACACCTGGGCCCTCAACCAGCAGTGCCCCACAGGCACAGTCAGTGTTCCCCCCCAGACCTATGGGCATGGCACCACCAAGTCAGCCTAGTGCCCAGCCTACACCGGGCCAGACACCAGGCCAAACACCGGGTCAAACACTGGGCCAGACACACGCTTTGGGCGGCACACCTGCAGGAAGCACTCGGCCGGGCCCAAAGGTTTCGTTTGTTAAGACCGCAGCACCCACCAACCCCATCAGAGGAACGGCCGCCTACCCAATGCCCCAGACAGAGAAAGTGGTGGCGCCCCCAATGAGGCCACCCATGCCTGGAAGTGCCCCAATGAGAGCTCCTGGACTCTCTTCGCCATCTATCTCGGTGGGCGCTAGACCCCCCATGCCAGCCCAGAACAGCGTTAGTATGCCAATGGCTTCGCAGCCTCAAACGCGGCCTCCCATGCCCATGAACCCCTTTACCCCGTCATCCGCCTCAACACCCTCGCAGTATGGAGGTATGTTCACCCCCGGACAGACCCCGCAAAGAGTCTTCAATCCAGTGCAGGAGATAGTCGTAACACCTGAAATGCTGCAGGTGTATGGCCGGACTGAGAGGATGGTTGAGAGGCTAAAGGACATAATTGATAAGAAGGAAGGTTCGTTGAAAAACTGGCTTATGAAAACCATCAATCCAAAAGTAGCTATCTTGAACGAGCACCTGGCCTCTAAGAAGTGGCCTGCAGACTTCCTTCAGGTAATGGACGTCTTTGTCCAGCACATAGAGGACCTTGGTCTCTACGCACAACCTGCGCCCACGGTGTCCACCGCAGATCTTGATACCGTTAGAAAGGAAGGAGATGCAATTGTTGCCTCTCGCCCCCAGGGCACAGACGTTGACAAATGGATGTCTGCCATTTACAGTCTTTTAAAGGTGGCTTTCCACTAACCATCCTTGTCCCAGATACTTGAACGGAACTGTCCAGTAGCAGTCGCAAAATAAACAATCAGCACCTGAACTTTCTTTTATTGGTCCTGGCGCTGTAGTGCGGCAGTGCCTGGCACAAGCTAGCCTCGGGCTATCTGCACGGAGAGAAGGCTGCTGCCAGCCCCGAGAAGAGGGCTGCCTTGGTAGATGCAAAAGCCACCAATGCGTCTGAAACCCCTGCCTGGTGGAAAGTTACTGATAGCTGTGTTGCTCTGAAGACTAAACATTCTGACCCCATTGCTCTGCTGATTGTTTCCATATACGATCACTTTCAGGTCCTCTATGCTCTGGATGTCTGTCACTCCCTCTAAGCTGGATAGCTCATGAACGACGGCAAAGGTGCTCCTGTCCCGGATGGACAGGGTGTGCTTTAGCCCAACAATGAGATGGTCCTGGGTTACTTTGAGGACCGTAGGGTCAACAAGCACCTCAGACCTGAAAACCACTTCCTGAAGGACCGTTGAGTATTTGAGCACTTTTTCTTCCGTTAGTATGTACAGGATATCTCCACAGAGAGAGGCATCAAGCACGGGCTCATAGAGGTTGATTCTTTGGGTGAGGACGTGGCTGTTGATGTCAAAAACGTAGATTGAGTTAGTTCCTATCAACATGTACGTCTCTCCATACGCCCTAATCCGTTTAAATCCGTTTGACTCTTTGTACTGGAAAAGTTTTATCTCTCTCATCTCAGTAGTTATCGTGTTAATCGCAAAAAATGACTGATACCCTTGTCCCAGGGCAACCAGCGTGTTTCCCTGGACAAAAATGTCCTGGATCCTACAGGCCAGTCCCTTCAGACCAGCTATGTCTATTTGCCTGATCTCCTTCTCTGCAAACAACCCTTTGCAGATGTAGATGCTTCCTCGGGTGTCTAGGAGGTAGATAGTCTCGTCCACGGCAATGACTTTGGCTATGGCATTCGTCGTACTGATGAGGTTTCTTGCCATGGTGTAGTGCAGAACGCTCCCGGTGATTGGCGCTGGTTTCTGGATTTTGGACATCGCTTCTGGGATGTGGCGAACGCTCCAAGTATCTTGTCCGCCCGAGCCATCTTCCCACTTATCTGCGCTTGAGTCGTCGGAAAAAGAGACTTCCTCAGAGCTTTCAAATAACTCTTCGCCGTTGTCCAAGCTTGTGTCGTCTGAGTTGTTGCCATACTCTGGGATGACAGTGTCTTCTTTGAGCGTGAACTGCATAAAATATTTTCACGTAAAATTCTTATAACTGAAAAGACCTTCCATCCACCGCCCCCCACCCAATCCGCCACCCAATGCTAAAATACACCAACTATGCAATGATTGGTCTTAAACATTCAGGGGTCGCACTCTTGGCTTAAATGCAAACTAGAATCAACAGGGGCAGCTATGATTGAGAAAGAAGATTTAATGATGCAGCCCGAAACCACCGAGTGCAACTATTATGATGAAAACACACAGCCAGAAAGTGTGGCAATTGAGCCCCCAGTCCCAGAGGAGGAGAAAGTCCAGCCCACTGCGCTTGAGGCGATAGACCCGGCAGAAAGTGTCGTGTCGCTTGCACCAATGGAGATGTCACTAGATAACCTGCAGGCTAGAAAGTACACCGAGAACGACAGCACCTTTGAAGTTAGAACCTTGGCTAACGATGAGCTTGAGTGCTCCTCTGAGGCACCGTACACAACTGATGTGTTTAGTTGCGACAAAGAGATACTTCCAGCCGTTAGCATCACGCCACAGCATCTAGAAAGTCTTACCTGGGTTCAGAGACAGATTCTTAAGATGGAGCTTGAAATCTCCAAACAGAAACAGGACGCAGAAACCCAGTGGAAGCCTAGAAAAGACGGTGTGCCTTTGGCAGATTTTGGCTACGTCACAGTTAAGGGTGGATGGATCAAGGCCCAGCCCATTGCTCCGCCTGGAAAGAAGAAGCGCAGCTTCAGAATCGGGTCTTTCGCTTGTTTTAGAGGATCCTTCAGCTTGTTTAGATCAAGTCGTAGACAAGATAAACAATAAATTGAATTGGGGGCCGTGCGTTCAGGTTTTTTCGGGTTTTTTCGGGTTTTTTCGGGGTTTCGGGGTTTCGGGGTTTTGGATTAGTTTTCAGCTCTCTTGTAGTGGAAAATGCACTCCACCGCGGGGGTGAATGGGAACATGTCAAGCACGTGCACCCGCTCCAGCTTAAACCCGCCCTTGGTTATTTCCTCAATGCTTTCCTTGGCCTGGGTGTAGCTGCAGCTGATGTAGAATATTTCGGATATTGAAGGTGTATCTGTTATTTTTTTGATAAGCTTTAGGGAAAGACCTGCTCTGGGCGGATCTAGGAGGGCGGTGCATCCCGTTTGGATTTCTTTTATCCCACTGTCTATGATCTGCTCAACACTCCCGCAGTAGTACTTTGCCTTGATCTGGTTGACCCGTGCATTCTCCTGGGCATCTTTAACGGCGTCTGGGGATATCTCTATCCCAATAACGGCGTTGCTGGTGCCTTTGGCCGTTGATATGCCTAGGAGCCCTGCACCACAGCAAATGTCAAGGATCGTGGAGGTGGTTATTTCTTTCTGGATCGTTTGGCACATAATCTCGGCCACTGGGATGTTTATCTGGAAGAAGCCCATGGGAGACACCCTGAACGTGGAATTGTTGAGTGTTTCGGTGTACTCTGTCTCCGGCCCTTTTACCTTGTGGAGCACCGAGGTGGTTCTGAACCCTTCAAAGGTGGTGCAGTTGCTTTCAACATAGACGTGCTCAATCGGCAGAAACTCAATGAAGGCAAGAATCTCTGGGACTTTGACTGCTTCTTCGTTGGAGGAAACGTTGACCTGCAGAACCCCAATCAGAGCCTGGCCTATTCGCCGAATTAGAAGGACTCGGAGGTGCCCCGTCTGTGAAATGCGGTCATAAACTAGGTCGGTGGTGGTGGAAATGTGCTGGTTGATCCTGGCTACAATCCCAAGCATCTCTGCCCCCGTGTTGAAGGCGCACCCCGATGGGTTGGCCACGTTGTTTGGCGCGTCTGTGTACTTTCCCGGCCTAAACCCAAGGGCCGGCTTCCCGTCCTCAAACCCGAAGGTAAACTCGCACTTGTTTCTGTACCCTGTCTCCTGTGGCGACTTGACGATCTCAATCGACGCGCACCCCAGCTTGGCGGCAAACTTTTCCACCGATGCTACTTTGCTGGCCAGCTGCTCGTCGTACGAGAGGTGGTTGAGCGGGGTAACGATGTCTTTCACCTCTTTTCTCTCGCTGTCTTTTCTTTTGAGGGTTAGCTCCTGGCTTTTGACTATTATTGGCGGGAGAGTGTCCATTTTTGTGATGAGAATGGCTGTCCTGTTGTTGTCTTTGTATGCTAGGCTAAACTCTTTGGTTCCAAGGCATTTCTCTACCGATTGAAGGAACTCTTGCCGTTTAACTGCTTTTTTTATGTTGTGTGCCTTCCACGTGTATGTCTCGTTCGCCATAATAAAAATTTGCTCTTGGCCTTGGGTTTTCCCGCCCGGCGCTGCCGCTCCAAGCCACCCGAAACGCTGATTTCGGGATATATCCCCAAATAACCCGAAGCCTGGCCCGGGCCCAAACCTTAGATAGAGATATTTTTATTTTGTAAAATGAAAGAGATAGATATAAAAGATATCCTCAGCGAGATAAACATCGAAAGGACCCGGGAGAGAGAAAAGTGCAAAATCTGCTACGAGCCTGAAACAGAGGAAAATAAGCTCTGCTTTCCCTGCAAGTGCCGAGACCTGACCGAGAGTGTTCATAAAGAGTGCATTGTCGAGTGGATGAAAAAAACAGGCACCAGAGCCTGCAAGACGTGCAACCGCAAGATAAAGACTAAAAACATCCCAACAAGAGACAGAGTCCTGAGAACCGAGGCCCACCGCCTGAAAAACCCCAGAAAGCTTCTCTTCAAGAGCCTGAGGGCGTACGCAAAGAACCTGGTCTCCTGTGCCGCCTACAGCGCTCTATACCCGGCAGCCTCCTCGCTCGCCAGGGCCCTCGTTGAAACAAGTGCCGGGATAAAGACCTCTTTGTCTCTCAGACTGTCTGCGGGCACGTACCTCTTGGGCTGGCTAGTGTGCCACGCTGCCAGAGAGGTCCTTGCAAGGATGGCCGCTGTCGGGTACCTGATTCTCTTCAAAGCTCGCATTCGGAGGCTGGGGGTCTCTGAAACAGAAGACGTTGAGTTTACAGACGACAGCACGGACTCGCTCGATGAGTCGTACCGGGAGAGAACAATGAAGATGCTCTCCCTGGTCACCAACTCGGCAAACTTCCCTCTTTTTACCAGATCGCCTGTTTTCCCCAGAAGAACAAGCACCCAGTCGGCAAGCGAAATGTGCACCATTCTTGAAGTGATTGTGCTGGAAGATGACATTCTTCTGGAGAAGAAAAACCGCCTAAAAGATGCTGCCAATGCCCTGGCCCACCACAGCCCGCTGCTGAAGGGCCTTGTTCGGGGGTACCGCAAAGACCGAATGTACCGGGCCCTGATTGAGCTTGTGTTCGGGCTGGTGGCCGTGCTTCTTCTTGGCGTGGTGTTCATTCTTCTGCCCAGTGTGGTATCTTGCGGCCTGGCTGCCTCTGCAGGTCTGGCGTGGAGGAATCTAAGGGCTGCTGCAAGGACGCGCCCTGCACTGTCACTCTTTAGGCGCCTTGGCCTGGCAGGTCTTTCTGGGCGGTGCCCTCTGTCCCCTCGGGGCGCCAAGATGCTTAAAGCCTGCTCGGCCGGGGCACTCCTCTCAAAGATCTCGGCGGTGGACAGAGGGTTCTCCCCAAGCGAGGTGCTGAGGGTGGATGGGTACACGGGCTGTGCTGCCAAGCTGTTTTTCGGGCTGGCAGCTCTCATGCACCTGCTCCGGCGAAAAAAACAGGTACTCTCTGAAACAGACAGGCACTCGCGGCAAAAGAAGGCCTACAACGCCATTTACATCGCCTTCAAGTTCTGGGTGCTCTTTTCCCTGGACTACCTGGTCTTTCCCCTTCTCACCGGGATGGTTGCCCTTTCGTGTGCAGGCATTCTCCTAAACAGCGCCCCCGTCCTGATTGGCAGACACTTCTACATCGGGGACAGGCTTGCCACTCTTTTGGGGGTCTACGTTGCCACGGGCTACGTGATGATGCATGGCATAGCGCACCTGGTAAAAAGAAGAGTTGCTCCAACCACCAGGCCCGGGGTAGAGTACTGGATTGTCCCCAAGCGGAGCCATTACGTGGTGCGCGCAGCAAGAGAGAAGCTGTCCAACACCCTGGTGGAGATCTTCACAGCCTTTGCGGTTCCAGTGGCCGTGATACTGGGTGCAACTGCGCCCTTTGCCCTGGCTCGGTGGATCCTCAAAGCCCTTGCCTGCTTCCACGCTACCTGGGTGCCAAATGAAACGCCCGCTGAAGAAATGGTGGTTCTCAGATGCGCTCCCATGGCGTCGTTTCTGGGACACGCCTATATGTGGTCGCTCTGTTTGGCGGTGTTTCGCCGGGGCATTCAGGCCTTTTTCGTTGAGGTGGTTGAGCACGCCGTCTACTTTTTTGGGAGAGTCTGTGCTGGATGGTTTGGTCTTGGGTTGGTGCTCTATGACGAGCCCATTCCTCTCAACGAGATAAACAATCTTGAAAGGCTCTGCTACCTCCCCTCTCTGAAATCGACCGATTACAAAATGAGCGATGTGAAAAAAAGAAGAACCCTTACCGTAACAGAAACAGAGAAGAGTTTCTATTTTTCCAAAGATGGCAGAAAAAAACAAACCTTTCCAAGAGACAAACTTATGAACATGCCGGTGGAAGACCACCTCTGGGTGGACATGCTCCTCCATTCCGAGAGGGACGAGCTTCTCTACAGCCCCTTTTACTCGGTTTACCACGTTCCTTCGCTGGTTCACCTACGCGTTGGAGCCTTCTTGCTGGTTGTTGCGGCTGTTTCCATTCTCTACACCACCATTCTGCTGCTTCTGGCAGCAGCGCTGTGGAAGGTTGGGCTTCTGGTGCTGGCCCTGATCGGTGACTTTGAGCTCTCAACCGCAAACGCAAACGCAAACTCTCTTCCTGAACAGCTAAGACTCTTTGTCTACGGGGGAGCTTTGGGGTACGGGTTTGTTTCTGTGCGTCTGTGGCAGATGGAGGGCCGGGCCGTGTTTGCCCTGTGTGTGAGCCAGGCTCTCGCTGGGCTGAAACTAGTGCACGCTCTGATGGTGCTGGTGCCTCTGTCTGTAGGCATATCAACCCGAGCTTTGCTCTATCTGTTCCATCCGTGCGTTGATAAGATAGCTTGTCTGCTACCTTCTGGGGGGTGGCTCTTGGACAGTGACAGGGCCTGCACAATGATGACACTGGCAGTTAGTATCAATCACATGCTCTTTGGGATTGGAACACAAACAACAGTTTTGCTGCTGGTTCCTTTGCTTCTCTCATGCATGGTGGCTATGGACGTGTGTCTACTTGAGCGCTTCCCAGAAGATGCCAGGTTTCTGCTGCGGGTAGTTCTTTCGCTTTGCCCCTTCGCTCTTCTCTTTCTAAGAGTGGTCTGGAGCAGTCTCTTGAAAAGCGGTCTTGGCAAAGGAGTGAAAAACAACCGTTTTAGCCCAACTAAGGGGTGCTACTCGCCTAAGAAGAAAGAGACATAATAAATTGCTGTTTATTCATTTTTCATAATGCCGAAAGAAGAAGAGGTACTGACACGGTTGAAGGAGCAGGGTCTGCCAGGGTTTTCAGGTGCCAAAGGAGGAGGGCCGGTGCAGCCAACCAGGTATACGGTCTCACTACTTAGTGGCAGCCAGCTAAAAATCTTCCCAAGCACAAAACAGGTTGCTGAGCATCTCTACCACGAAGAAAGGGCCACTTTCTCTGTTGCTAGCAACACGTGGACGTTTCCTGTCACGGCCTGGGAGGGCCTACAAAGGAGCTTGCCTGCACTGAGTGTGTCAGGTCCTCCAAACTCTTTGATTGCCTACCTGGCGGCGAAACAAAGAGAGAAAGGCGGGGCGGGGGGAGACGAGATTGCAACCTGCCTGTTCATCCGGGGAAGCACCGAGAAAATCGACCTCTTCCCATTCCAGCAAGATAGCGTAAGACAGGCGGCCCAGCAAAACTACCGGATTCTTATTGCCGACGATATGGGCCTGGGAAAGACGATTCAGGCCATAGCCATTGCCACCACGTACATGAAGAACCACGGCACACAAGGCAGGGCGCTTCTGGTCATTGCGCCCGCTACGCTCCGTGCTGACTGGGGGGTTGAGGCGGTGAAGTATTTAACAGACAGAGCCTGCAGCGTGGAGGAGTACCTTGCCACCAAAGAAAACACCGGGGGAGAGGTTGTGGTGGTGATAGATACCTACCAGATGGTTACAAAAAAGATAGAGAGATTAGATGAGAAGTGTTTTTTTATGGCGATTGTTGATGAGTCACACTCGTTGAAAAACTCTGAGAGCCAGCGAGGGACCCACATTGTTCCATTTCTGGTGCAGATGAAGCATGTGGTGCTGCTTTCGGGCACGCCGGCGCTTTCTCGGCCCTTAGAGCTATTCACACAAATATCCATAGCGGCGCCAGGGATGTTCAACGAGAGGGAGTATAGCGAGCGATACTGTCGGATATCGGAGGCCCACGAAAAAAGGCTAAAACCGACCTTTCGGATGGGGCTTCGGCACACGCTCTACACGGGAGAGAGGAACCCTGAGGAGCTAAGAATTGCGATCAGCTCGTTTTTTATCCGAAGAACCAAAAGCGAGGTGCTTAGGCTCGCGCCAAAGAGGCGGGTCAAGGTGCTGTTTAACACCGAGCTTGCCAGGCCGCGGAAAAACCTGGCAATCACTGACCACCCCACCCAAGACAAGCTGGCCGAGTTTAGAGCTGCCGCGATTGAAAAACAGCCAGACACTCTAGAATACCTTAAAAACTTCAGGCAGCAAACACAAGACAAGATAATCGTCTTTGCACACCATGTAGATTTCCTGTCTGCTATCTTTGCCGGGTTTTCAGATAGAGCCATCAAAATCGATGGGAGCACCCCAACGGCCAAAAGAAGCCAGATTCTCAACCAGTTCAAAACAGATCCAAAGATAGACGTGGCCGTTCTGAGTCTTACAACCTGCTCAGCAGGCCTCAACCTTACCTGCGCAAACATTGTCATTTTTGCCGAGCTGTTCTGGACGCCCGGGGACATCTTCCAGGCAGAAAACAGAGTGCACCGAATAGGCCAGCAGAAGAAGGTTGAGGTGTACTATCTAATAGGCTCGTGGTCAGATCATGGGATGTGGCTTAAAATGCTTTCTAAAGAGAAGACCCTTAAAAACATAGGTGTGTCAGATATAGCCCTCAAAAACATAGAGACAGCTGAGTTCACGCCCGGACAGAAGAGTCTTCTCATGTACAACACCCACCAAGCGTCCACCAAAAATGCTTTTTAGTAGTGATGGTGTGGTGTTTGAAAGAATGCATGCCTGGCCAAGATCACTACTGTATTTTATGCTGTATCATGGGCGATGGCTATAAATAGATGAAGACAGCAATAAATATTCTTATGGACCATTCTTCACCTATAGTCTCGAGACAACAAGTCAAAACACTCTCAAAACAGTCGCTAAATCAGGTGCTAAGAAAGCTAGTCACCACAATTGCCCTTACATCTTTGGCTGGAGGTGTTTTCGGAAGTAATGGTGAAGTGGTGGAAACTCGGTGTCTAGAGTCACTATACACAACCCCAACCATCAACTTTTTCAGGGTTTCGGGATGCGACCTAATAGCGAATGTCCAGAATGGCCAGACCTACCTTGCCAACCGCCAGAAGAAGAAGGTTGAAATACACATCGACAAATACACTCTTGCCGACATACCTAACCAGATAGTGCATGGGTTGGAGTTTTCCACCCTAATCATTTCCAACAAAAACACAAGTGGAGACTACCAATTAAACACAAAAGTGATCAAGAAGGTGTTTCAGGCTCTAGGATGCATTTATGCAGACAGACTCATCATCAATGGCCTGGCAAACATTGCTGGAATCCTTAAGTATACAGCGACACCTGGGCAGGTTGCAAAACCCCCAGCCAACCCCGCTTCTATGATTTCTGTGGTTATCCGGCGCCTGGAGCTGGAAAATATGTCTGATACTTCTGTCCGGTGGTTTCTAGCACGTCTTGATGTGAGCAACTGCACTCTTGACCTGGGGCTCTACAACATACCTGACGCAGTCACCCTGACCCTACTTGACGGGTTCAAACCCGAACTGCTGCTCAATCTATATGTGCACGACCTAGAGAACCTCACCAGCATAGAATGTGCGTTGTTGAAAGAGAGGAAGGTTCTGCATGGATTTGTGCTCCATGGGACAAAAGCATGCCTAACTGCCCCCCCACAAACACTCCAGGCCGTTGTCGCCCAGTATTGGTCCACCCTGGACATACCTGCCAGTCTCTGGACAACTATTGCCAATACGGTATCTGGTGTTGTCAGGGCAGACACTCTAACACTAACCATTG
>NW_027138153.1:70075-82279 GCF_001642395.1 Nematocida displodere | reverse complement strand
GTTTTGTCTGTAACAAGAGAGTTGACGAGTTTAACCAGATGAGCAGCGAAGACAGGCCCCAGTATCTGGGCATTGTGTGTAAGAGCGGACACATGAAATGCGACTTCTGTCTGGCAGAACAGAGGTGCAACGTCAGCCAAGCCAAAGTCAGAGCCGAGGGCGTAGAGATAGACATACTCGAACTTCAACTGAAAATTGAAGGCTTGTCCAGAGCCGAACGCAGAGCCGAAGACGTAGCCGAAGCCAATTCTGATGCCGATACTGATGCAAAAACCGAAATCCAAGTCGCGATCCAGGCCGCAATCCAAGCCACAGTCGAATACGAAAGCGAGCTGCATCTCAAACAAAACCTACTGGGACAAGCCAGAAATGCAATCAAACAAGCCCAAAAAGCCCTTAACCACTGCCCCCTCTGCGATGCTGAAATAATCAACACGGGCTTTGGTGGTGTGATAGGAATCCATGCAAATGGATCATCGTATTTTAATGTTTCCAGCATTGAGTACAGTAGCTCAGCACCTAGTTTAAACAGTCCCTGCGCATAAATAAAACCTAACCAGCCCTCCTTCTAATATGGGCCCTGTGGTGTGATGTGGTGTGGGGTGGTGTGTGGTCCTTCCCACGACACTTGTGTGGCTGCGCCCACAGCTGCCCGGTGCACCCAAACACTACACTGTCCAAGATCACACTCTTGTCCCATATTGGTGGTTACTCATCTATAACAAACATTCAGAAGAATATTTTATTCTCTGGAGACCACCCCCCAGCGCCTAGCTAGCTGGACCTATATCAATACACAAAAACACATCGATCCACTCCTTTCCACCTACCCTTCCAAACCCTGGCCCCCCGGCTTTGCATATGTGTATTGCACAATGCAATTTATTTAGGTTCAGGCCAGTGTTGAGCCGGGAGCCTAGGGCCTAGCTTCTTATGTTGGCTGCGATACTTGTAGATCCATCCAAAGCCCAACGCTCCCATTGAAAAATGTTTTATCGTGGAGAGCTTGCCACCCAGAACACAAACACCAATTACTGATGCGCTTGGTGGTTGTAACTTCGGCCAGCTCACTGAACAGCTCCCTAAACAGCTCACTGAACAGCTCACTTAAAACCGCCCTACACCTGAAAACCGTTTGAATGAAGCTTTATTTACAGCTGCACACTCACAAACAGTTACTGGCTGCTCTCTTTCTTCCATACGAAAACTTGGTCCTGGTACTGTACCTTAAAAAGAGTCAGGGCTGGAAGCCTTTCAACATTTACCAAAGAAGGGCCTTCCAGCTGTTTCACCAGCTCCATGTCTTTTTTCTTATCGTTCCCAACCCGAATATCAACGATCTCTGCCTCAGTAGCATTGGCGTACACCCACTTCATTACAAACTCTATGAAAGGCGCGCCCTGAGACATGTGCTCGTGATTGCATAGAGAGACCATTTTAAACCGCATAGGTATGTGTTTTCCGCTGGTCACATTCACACCAAACCCTTTCAAGTCACCAACGTGTAGAGTTAGTAGCTCTGCCCTGCCCACGGGAACGCCGCTCTCTGTAGACCTGCTGAGAACATCCCATATGCCCAGGTCCAGGGTCACCATCTTCCACGGCGCCTCGGTTATTGTTCTGGCTATGTCTTCAGGCACATCCATAACACTGGGATAGCTCCGGAGACGCAAAGTCTCTCGAGCTCCAGCTACTGGGATGTGGAAGTCTGCCTTCTTTAGCTTGGGCATATCTAATACCTGCATGGTGGATATCTTTTGGATTCCTAGTTGTTCCAGAGGTGCAATGGTTGTTAGGTCACAATCTAACAGTGTCACTGTCGTATCTTCTGTGGATCGGGTTAGGTCAACGTTCTCACAGAACCATTTGAACAAAGGAGATCCCGTTTTAATGATCTGCAGGGTTCCAAGGGACAGAGGGATCTTCCGGGGAAGGCGAGGTGCTACGCCAACTACCATAAAGAAGGCTATATATAGAGTCTTAATATGGACGCCACCGAACGCCTGGAGAAGTTTAGCAATCTTGGCAGATTCAGTTGCCAAGGTTGACCCCGGTGCATACAGAACTATCTCACCAATCTCCAGCTCCGTTTCTATCTTCACTGGAATGTCTGATAGCTTTAGGCTCATAAAAGCCAGACGTAGAAAGACAGTATAGATTTTCTTGGGCCCACTATCGGTATCTACAGTCTTAATGACCACTTTGTTAGTATACTTTCTGAGAAATGCATCGGTGGCTTTGGCGTGCAGCAGTGATTCTCGACTTCTATTCCCAGTGTTGATGGGGGGTAAAGGTAGCTCCTTTTTCCTCTTTATAAATAAGATCGCACCAATACAAAACACTATAACAATAATAGAGATAACTGAAATTAGGTTTTCATTCATGGAATGCCGTTGCTGATTTGTATTTATTGCCACCAGGAGCCAATTACCTTGCTTCTTGGCAACCCAGGGGTACGGAGTCTCTCTGGCAGCCCAATAGCCTTATAGATAACCACACCCGAACACAGTCTTGGTCTAAAAGCGCCACTAGATATAGATATAGGTCTAGATCTAGATATGCCAAGCACAATAAAGACGTAAAAGGGATGGGCCCGAAAAAGACGTTTGGAAGCATCGGTGTAATTACTGGATTAATAGAAGCAGAGTGGTTCTAGACGCGGTAGAACCTTCCAGGGTCTAGAACATCGCCACAGACCATAGAACACCGCCACAGACCACAGACCACCGCCAAAGACCACAGACCACAGACCAAGCTAGTTTTTATTGAATGGGTGTAGTATGATGGACCGCCAGGCTATCCATCTTATAAAGCACCCGCTTGTAAGAGATAAGGCTAAGAAGCTGCGTCCTGTCGGGAAGGTCAATTAGGTGGGTGAACTTTTCGTGAAGAAAAGGTTCTTCAGCGAACGCATCCCCTGCCTGCTTGATGCACTCTTCCTTGCTGAACATCTCTCTGGCGAAAAGATTAAGCAGGAAGTACAGGTACTCCTCCAAATGCTCCTCGGCCTTTTCTCTTTCATCCTTTCTCCCATAAAGAATGCCTCCCGCAGAGTTCCTGATTCGCCTGATTCTTTTTGCCTCATCAGGTATGCTCCTCAGGTAGTACCCCCCAAGGTAGAGGAACGCCTCCTTCTCAGCTACATTGGAAAGCGGAGCAAGAAGCTGGGCCACAGTGCCCTCCAGGTGCGCTGGTAGAGGATGCTGCGTGTAAAGGGCCCGGAGAGAGGCGGAGACAGAGTACCTAAACGCGGCCACAAGGTCTTCTTTCAGGGCCTCTCCAAGAGACAGCAGGAGAGAGAGCGCGGTAAACGTGCAATCCCGGTCGCTAATGAAAGAACGAATCTCTGAAAGCGCCTCTTTCCCCCGGAGCAGGGAGAGTATCTGTAGCTTGAGCATCTTTTCCTTTCTTCCATCTCCCCCGTCGATGTAAAACAGCGAGGCGTCTAAAGACATCGGCACCTTCTGAACAAGCAGAAGCAGGATTTCAAGCGCTGATACCCTCATCTCATGGCCCAGGAAGCCAATGAGGCCTCCAGCTATCTTCTCCCCAACGCCCGGAGTCAGAAAACCTTCAGAGGAGAGAATTAGCTCCCTTAGCGCAAACAGTGGAAGAAAAGAAACCACCGGAAGCACCCCCTCCACAGTCTCTCTCCGGGTGAAGGGCCTAAGCGCGCGGCACACTTCGAGGAACAGCTCGCCAAACCCCCCCATGCTTTCTTCAATCTCAGCCCTGAACGCGCACAGCGCCCCAAGACACTTCAGCAAGTCTTCCTCCTCAAAAGAGCCTTTCTTCTCCTTTTCAATCGCTGTAATGGCAAAGATGCCACTCCCAACGACGCAGGCACTCTTTGAGTAGAGCGCCGTCTTCAAAGGAGCCATTTTCACCTCTCCAAAGACCTTAAACAGGGTAGGCGCAGCCAAAAGAGCCGACTTTCGGACAATGTCCATTGGCGAAGAAAGAGCCTCTTCAATTACGTCGCAGAAGTGCCCAAGAAACTCTTTGTCCCTGATTTTCGAGATAAAATCAATCGCCAGCGCCTTCCTCAGCGCCGAGGTGGGCGCCTTTTCAGGCCCCCCAGCCCTTATCTCCTGCAGAACAGTGTTAACCACCAGCAAAAGAAGCGTTTTGTCAAGGTCTATGGTTCTAAGAATGTAGGAGTACGCTCCAGACTTAATTTCCAGGGACTCGTGCAAAACCAGGCTCACCACCCTCGGGAAAAGCAGAGCCTTCTGCTTAGAAGATAGCTTAATCCTTGAAACCATGTGCAGCGTGCTCATTACCTTTTTTCCATCCATTGAAGCTAACCCCGTCTTTATGTCTGCAAAGAGGTTCTTTCTCCCCCCACTGGCACCAAGCAGGCTATTAGTGAATGTGTACATAGTTTTTAGTTTTCGTCTCTATTTATCCTTCCCGTCTCTATTGTAAATAAACGATCCCCCTAGCAGTCCCACCACAGGCCCTGCCCTGTTCCGAGACCAACCCTGCCCTGCCCAGACCCTACCCAGACCCTACTCCGAGACCTATCCCGAGACCAACCCTGCCCAGACCCATCCCGAGACCAACCCCAAGACCATACTTTTTGGAGGGAAAAACTCCCGCCAAAACAAAAGTATAAATACTAAAATTATTTGCTATTTCAATGAACAAGTCAATAGAAGGCAGCAAGTCAGCACAGGGCAGCAAGTCAGCAGAAAAGAGGCCTGCAGGCAAGGCCCCATCCAAAGGCATAGGTTCTGCCGACAAGAAGAAAGGAAAGCAGCACACTCAGAAGGGACACTACAACTTCAGGTCTTCCGTCAAGAGAATGCTCAAAACAACCTACCAGGCATCTCCCACCCAAGTCAGTGGCCCGGTTGTTGAAAGTTTGTGTAATATAGTACATGATATAATTGAGAGAGTAGCTCTTGAGTGTGCAACGCTTGCTAGAAAAGTTGGAAAACAAACCATTAACCTAGAAGAGGTCACTTCCGCTTCTCAAGTTAACCTAACTGGCGAGCTTCGCTCACACGCTCTGAAAGAGATCAAGGAGGCCGTTGCCAAGGTTCCAGCCAAGTCTTCCAAGTAAGCAGCCGGAATAAAACAGGGACGTCTGATTTTCTTTTTTGTTTAATGGGTCTCTGGATTGAGGTCGTTCTCTTCTACGTGGTCTATGTGCTGGTGCACTCTTTCTTTAGCTCTTCCGAGGAGATGGTGCTTCTGGGGAGGGAGAGGTTTGGACTGGCCCGGGAGAAGGGGGCGGGGCTCCTGGGCGCTGAAATGAAGCTAGTTAACCGGTTTGGGGGTCTTATTCCGTACGTCCTTGTTTACTCCCAGGTTCTTGAAGCGGGGTCCAGCCTTGCAGTCTGTGGGGTGGTGGTTGAGGTCATTGTCTACATCGTGGTTAAGGACTCGGTTATTGCCTACCTGAAGAGCCTGAAGGTCTTCTTTCCGGCGCGCTCAAAGCTCCCGCTCAACCCCTCAGGGCACACCTTTATGTTTGTGAACGGGGTCTTTGTCCTTTTTCCGGTGTGCTATGAGGGGCTTAGGCGGGGGCGGGTCTCTGGGGTGCTTGCCCTGGTTATTGTTGGGGAGTACAACCGCCTCCTCTCCGAGACAATCAGGCACTACCACACCTTCCACGACGTTGCCCTGGGGGTGGTGGTTTTTTGTGTCTTTAGAGCCCTCGTCTACCCCGTGCGCCGGGCGTATGGGAGCTACTCGTACACGAACGAGTGGGGGATTCCCGAGTACGTCCTGGTGGCTGCGGCCGTGGGGGTGGCTATAGTCGCTGCTTAGTTTTTTTTTATGGCAGGCAGAGGATGCACCGTGTTCGTGGGAAACGTTGAGTTTGACATTCCTGAAGAAAAGATAGTTGAGGAGCTTTCAGCCGTTGGAAGGGTGGTGTCTTTCAGGATGGTTACTGACAGGGCCACGGGTAAGTCCAAGGGATACGGCTTCTGTACATACGAGTCCCCAATCATCGCGGACATGGCCGTGAACAAGCTGAAGATCATGCTCAACAACCGGGCAGTCAAGATAAACTATGCAGACAACAACGCAGCAGCTGCCGCAGAGCCTGAAAACGAGAAGGTAGACACCGAGGTGCTTGCAGAAACGCTTGACCGCATGTCGCCCGAGGACACCAAAGAAATCCTCAAGCACATGAAGATGCTGGCGGTGAACCGGCCGGAAGAGCTGAAAAAGATGCTCAAAGAGTCGCCGGCCCTGCTCTCCTCTTTGCTCCACATGCTCTTCACCCTGGGCCTGGCGCCCAAAGAGGTCCTGGAGGAGCTTCTCACCAAGTCCTTCTCCCTGGAGAGGCACGGGGCCCAGATGCTCACCCGCGTCCTCCAGTACCACGACTATGAGATCGACGCCCTCCCCAGGGACCTTAGGGAGAAGGCCGCGCTTATCAGAGAAAGGCTCCTGCGACGGGACAGTTAATAAAACGGTTTATTTAAGCAACAACTTCTTCTCTTGCAGCTTTTTTCTCGTCGCATGCGAGGCGGGCAGCCTTCTTCTTTTCAAGCAGGGCGTCTCTTCCGTGCTCCATTGAGAACCTGGTGATTCTCACGGAGGAGGGGTGGACCCCAAAGCGGGCAACCTGGCCGTTCTTCTTCTCTCTGTAGGAGATGTCAAGGAAGATCTTGTAAATGGCTCTGTTAACTTTGATGACCTTTCCCGTTTTTCCTTTTAAGTCTCCCTCCATAACAACGACTTCGTCGCCCGTGGTCACTGGGAAGGTCTTAAAGGTGTACACCTCTCTTAGCTCCTTGCTGAGTCCTGAGGACATAATGGTTCTTCTCTTAGCGTCTCCTGCGGTAAAGTGTGCTTTTCTGCACTTCCTCCTTGAGCTGGTTACTTTGCTGTTATACTTCATGCAGGGTCCTAAAATAAAATTAAAAAAATAAGGCCAGAAAGCAGCAGAGACATAAGGCCAGAAAGCAGCAGAGACCGAGAGCAGCGTTTATTTAAGCGGAACAAACTTGGAGGAAGAGGTGGCTCCAATTCCAGGGTCTCCGTGAGTAACCATCTTGTGGCTGGAGCTGAAGCTAGCAAGCCTAAATCCAATCATTTCTGGCTTTACCTCGAAAGTGATGTGCTCTTTGCCGTTGTAAACACCAACGACTGTACCAACTAGCTGGGGAAGGATGATCATCTGTCGGCAGCTGGTGGTGACGCAATCTGGCTTCTCTCCCGTCACTGCAGCTGCTTGTTTGGACTTTTCGCAGTCAAGAAGGAACTGGATCTCCTCCTGGCTAAATCCTCTAGCAATTCTTCTTCTAGCTTTTGAGTTGAGGAGCTCTGCGAACTTCTCAATGGGCATCTTAATGAGGTCTTCAAAGTCTATTCCTCTGTACACAAACTTCCTGAATGTCTTCTTCTTTTGGATACTTTGCATCTGGGGGTAAAAGAAAAAAAATTAGTAACTACATCTTATTTTGAGCTATTCAGCCAGAAGGGTGCAGAGGCCTTCAGTCGCCAGGACCAAGGCGCATTCTTGGTCTGGGACCTCTTCTGAGTCATTGGTGTAGATAGAGGCTATTTTGACCGGGGAGAGGGAGTCGAGTGTTTCGGTGAGGTAGGTGATGGTTGCGGGGAAGAGGGAGGCTGTGTCGTCACAGAGTCCAGTGAACTCAACGGAGAAGGACTCGTCTTGTGGGAGGTTTTCTTTTCTCGTGGTGAGGTAGTCTCCTTGGATTGTCCCGTTAGTTATTTCTATGTCTGAGACCCTTCTAATTGGGATGCGGGCTTCAATCGCTTTGATGGGTTTAAGAGCGGTTACTTCAATGAAGAACTTGTACCTTTCTTCGGATACTTCGTTTTGCCAAAAGCTTACTTCAATTGGAAGCTCTGGGGTGTCCATTACCCATTTTAGTAATGTTAGTTCTCGGTTGATTGGTATTTCCATTTTGGGAATGATTTTGTTTTGGGAGAAGAGCTTTTTGTCAATGGTGGGGTGGGATCTTGAGCTGGGTGGTTTTGAGAGGAGGTCTATCTTTACCCCGGAGAAGAACTCGTCAGAGATCTTCATAATTAGTTCGCCGCTTCCCTCGGACCTAGTTGCTTCATTGGTGGTGTTGTAGGTGCTGGAGAGCTTTTGGAGGGTTAGCAGGGAGACCTTGGCTTCATTGAGGGAGGGGTGGGAGGAGAAGGTGTAGGTAAGTGGAGGGAGCGCTTTTGGCTTTGGAGCAGGCCGGTCTTGTCGGAGACCTTCTTTGAGGATCTTGATCTCTTCTATTTCTTTGGAGAGCTCTGCTAGGACGGGAGGCACCTTTTTTTTGGCTTTGATAGCTTTTTCCATCTCTTTTTCTCGGTTCTTTTCGATCATTTGGTGGAGTACTTCGTCATTGCTTTGGAATCGCACGATTTTGGAGATGTCTTCAATGTTTCGGTCAATGACTCCTTCGCTGGTGAAGATTTCATCGATGACAGTGACTATTTCGCCCATTTCAGGGCCGTAATTGCTGAGGGAGAAGTTTTGGGAGAGAAGGTTTATTCCAAGCTCAAGAACCTTGATGCCTTTGAAGATGGCGGTGTCAGATGCTTCCCCAAGCACTCCAATGACTGTGTCTTCAAGTTCCTGGTAGAAATAGTCGCCTATCTCGGTTTCTAGGATGCCTTTGGACTCTTTGGTTCTTGATTTGTGTAGGAGGAAGGTTTCTATGATTTGGGTGACTTTCTCTTTGTCTGTGTCAATGAGTGGACGAACAACGTAGGAACCTTTACTGTTTGCTATAAGCACGGCTGCGAGCATAAACAATTAATATAAAAAATAATCCATAAGTACTCTAATGGATAGGTGCTGGGCGGTAGGCGGTGTTTTTCGGGGTTTTGAGGGCTTTCGAGGTTTTCGGGGTTTTGAGGGTTTTCGAGGTTTTCGGGAGTTTGGAGGTGTAGTTGTTTGGATAGTTGTCATCTGGGCAGTTGTTCGGGTAGGTTCTTTTATCGTGGGTAGAGATACTTTTTCAGGCACGCACTCCAAAACAGAGAAGTATATGATGATCATTGCGCACCCAGATGACGAATCGATGTTTTTCGGGCCTTTTCTTTCGTGTGCAGCCAGAAGAAAGAGTGGGGTGGTGGTTGTGGTGCTTACGGATGGAGCGGGTGGGGGGGATAGAGCAACCAGGCAGAAAGAGATGGAGAAACTGTGCCGGGATGAAGGGATAGAGCTTTTTAGCCTGGGGGAGAGGGATGGGTACTTAAAAACAACCCAAGAGCTGATTGATCAACTGATTGTGATTTTCAAACTTACCCAATCGGGAAAGGTGGTTACCTTTGACAAAAAAGGAGTAAGCCGGCACACAGACCATACAGAGTGCTTCTACATTGCTAAAACACTCGCCACCCAGTTAAAACAGCCCACCTTCCTTGCCTTGCAGACGTTTTCTCTGTTTGGCAAGTACTTCGCCTACTTTCCACCGCTGAGCCAGGCTCTCTGTCCTGGACAGGCCAGGCATTGCACACGTGGGTCATATGCACCCCTGACAATCAAAAACACCCTAAAAGACTCGCTGTCCTGCAGAAAGAGAATGCTTTACCACAAGAGCCAGTTGCTCTGGTTTAGGTACTGCTATATTTTGCTGTCAACGTACATGGACGTGAATGTTTTGGAAGAGGTTAGGTCGGATGTCTGGTCTGATTAGGGGTGTGTAAGTGTCCTGAGTTTTATTGATTGTGGGGGCGTTGTGGTTTATAGAGTGCTAAGAACGTGGGGTGCCCCCTCGGGTATCTGTGAGGCAGGAACCAGAGAAACTAAAACCGAATTGATCTGAACCCTTTCTAGCTTAGTTAAGAGTTTCACCCGAATTAACGACTTTTGTAAAAAAGAAATTTCCCGGTCGGTTAGGTCCCCAACCCAGATGTTAATAAACTTGGCATTGGTAATGTTGTGGGATATCCACTGCAGAGCTAGTTCTAAAATGATAAGTTCTGGGGTTGTAGCATCATATGTAGAAATGTGTAGGGAAAGACATTCTGCTGTGATTTTAAATAGTTGGTGGCAATCTTCAATCAGTTTTCTTTCTTCTAGATCCCGAACACAAATGACTAACCGCCCGCGCATATTGATATCTTTTTTGCTATAAGAACAAATCTTCTGTAATATAGATAGGGGCATTTCCAAACTGCTCCATTTTCTGGCAAGTATGTGTTTAGCCGTTTGTTCTGAAACCTCTAGTTGTGGTGGGGTGTCGTTTAAAGAAAATTCATTCAGCACACGCCTTTCTAACAACTTGCACTCAAGGCTTTTCAGTGATTTTAGTCCTATAAGATAAATCGAAGAAAGGACATTTGGATTCAGCCTATCTAGGCAGGTAAGGTCCTCGCTTGAACCCCCCGTCAAATGCAAGCCTATACCCCCTTGGTACGGTTTGATATCAGTACTACCAAGGAGCCACTCAACAAATGTGGGTGAGCAGCCCGATATAGATAGGCCATTGACAACTGATAAAGGTAGTTTGGCATTGCTTGGGGCCTGATTAATCGCCATATTAACACCTGAAAGATTCAGAAAACCGATGTGCCCGGTGCTAAAAGCAGTAAGAAGCCTGGTGAGTATGGCTAATTGTTGTTCCGGGCTAGAAATACCCCCTTTGACGGGGGTAGTAGAGTATGTAATAGAGACATACACAAACCACAAGCCTTCAGAGAACTTTTCGGGAATGTCTTTTAGGGTTAGGTGCATCAAGGTGATGTTTTGATATTCGGGCTGGTGCTTATAGATCTGTGTGGGTGTTAAGGATTCCTCTGTGGCTAGTGATCTGTATAAACAATCACGGAAAAAGTCAATGGTTGATTCGGTTACTCCTGGGGTGTATGGGAGCAGTTCTGTTTGTGACGGCATTAACGGTTTGGGGTCTATCTTGTTCTGGGCATAAAATATAGCTCCCCAGTGTCCCATACCTATAAACGCGGCCATTCCCAGGGTAAAGAGTATAATGGTTTTTGGTATTGATATTGGCTGGAACAATCCTGCTACTACTGTTGGTATGCCAAACATAAAAATATTTTTACTAAAAAATAACTGACTAAATAAACGTTTTAATACCCCGCCCTTTATGGAAGTATTTTCAACCCCCGAACAAAAATCAGGGGTGGCAGATATATGTGGTCTTGTGCCTGTAAATTGCTGCTATTGGCCAGTTTGTGGGTGAATGGCCGTTTTTTCTTCAACGTCTGCAATGGTCTCATCTAGAGGGCTAACCAACCCATGGTTCGTGTGTTTCCGGCAACAACATGTCCTTCCAAACCCTTCCAACCCAAGTCCGAACCCAAACTGCCTAATATGGTAAAACTTTGCACATTTATAATTTTACCCTTACTAACCCTGCCAAATGCTAGCAGACTGCCTAATGCTCAGAAAAGTGTTTGCGCTTGCCCTTGTTGTAGTTGCAGTGCTTGGGAGCGAAGAACAGAGCTATATTATGCAGCTAGACTCGCCACATACAGCCCAAACCCTTGCCTTTTTCAATACTTCGGGATATACGCTAAGAACCTACACCAGTAAGGATACTACCTACATTGAAAAGGACCAGAAGTGTATGCCAGTGGAAATTTATCCAAATCTATACACTCTTGCTGACATACCCGATCAGATAGTTCCTGGATTGATGTTTGGGTCCATCTTGATAGGGAACAACCAGAATTTTGTGGGCCACCCCGAACCACTAAGCAAACAAGTGGTGGAAAGGGTCCTCTCAACCCTTGAAAGAATCTTCACCCAAACTCTCACCATAGATGGGAACATTGCAGACTTTGAAGAAAAAGCGGCCATTCACCCACAAACTGGCCCACACCGACTCCTGGACGTGTACACCTGGGAGCTGTACCTGAAAAACATATCAAACGTCTCGGGAGCATGGATCCTAGGCCGGCTGAATATGATCAGCCATGGAGTCAGTCTGTACATTCTAGATGCATATAGAATAACTAACCTCCAGTTCCTTGATCTTTTCAACCCAATGGTTGTTCCTAAGCTACTTATTCGGGACGCAGTGAATCTCAATAGCATAGAGTGTACCTGCATAAGAGCCCGGTGCCTTTTAGAGGCACTTGTGCTCCATGGGACAAAAGCATACTTAACTGCCTCCCCACAAACAATCCAAGCCATTGGCATCAAGCGTTGGTCCACCCTGGACATACCTGCCAGTCTCTGGACAACTATTGCCAATACGGTATCTGGTGTTGTCAGGGCAGACACTCTAACACTAACCATTG
>NW_027138153.1:3810-69602 GCF_001642395.1 Nematocida displodere | reverse complement strand
GTTTTGTCTGTAACAAGAGAGTTGACGAGTTTAACCAGATGAGCAGCGAAGACAGGCCCCAGTATCTGGGCATTGTGTGTAAGAGCGGACACATGGGATGTTACCGCTGCCTGACAAAACAACCAGAAATCTATACCCAATGCCCCCTCTGCGATGCTGAAATCATCAACACTGGCTTTAACGGTGTGATAGAAAGAAGGGGTTGGGACAATATGGCTAGTTTCAACATACTATGGGTTGAAAAGGGCTGTTCCGGCTCTGAGTTCCACCACTTACCTCGTCTTTAGAAGATTTTTGCCTCTACCGAGTACCCCTAATGGAATACCCCGAATACCTGAAAATAAACATTTCACTTCACTACCCCTACCCCTGCCATCCACACTACCCCAAAACCTAACTGAATATTTTATTGTCGCCCCATCACCCAATCAACTACCGGCCCTAGATAAGTCCTTCCCCATCATCTTCCTCGCCTTCTTCTTCAGTAAACTCTGTAAGAGCTTTGTGCTCCTCAAGTGGTTCGGGCTGGGGTATCAGTCTCTTGAAAGACCTTGACACATCTGGGGTACTTGGCAGGTGTGGAGTGCTTGGCAGGTGTGCCCGACCAGGTGAAGATGCCTGTTTTACCTGGCCTAGTTTAACCGATGGCTGCTCTTCAGCAAAAACCTTGGTGTGGACTGCAGACCCAGGCTTTCGGGGCATGGCAAAGTGCAGAGACTTGGAGGAGCACGCATTTGTTGTGCACGTCTTAGCTGGACTGTGTTCTGGCCTGGCCTTTGAGGGCGAATGATGAACTTGTGTCCGGGGCGCTCGTTTGTGCACAGACCCTTTCACTTCTTTTTTTTGGATAGCTTTGGTTTTTTGAATCGCTGGAATCTTTTCAGGTTCGGGCACCTCTGGCAGATCACTACCAAAAAGAGCAGCAAGCTTGTCAAGGGGCAGAGGTTGCATCCCAGTAAGGTACTGCTCAATGATCTTGTCCACGACTGTATTTGCAAGCAGGTTTATTGCCTCCTTGTCATACTGTGGGATGCCGGGTGCCTGGACCAGAGACGCAGGGACAAGGCCGCCCTTGGTTTCGATCGTTTTGCTTTCAATCTTTTCCATCTTTTTCTCAATGTTCTTTAGCTCTCCTGCAAGCGTTGCCTCTATTTGCTTCCTCTCTGAAGCTTTTAGCGCTGCAAGCACCTTTCCCTTGACTATGTTCAGGTCAGCAAGTAGACCGAGTGCTAGCTTGACCGTTTGCTCCCGATGGGTGACTGCCAAGTATCCAAGCGTTCCAATGACTGCAACTGTACCAAGGAACATGGTAGCTTTCATGGGAACACACTTGACCTTTCTTTTATAGCCCATATGAAACGGTGGCTAAAACAAACAAACATTACGGCTCTATTACGTCAACGGCTGTTTTGTGGATTGCTATGTAGGGAAATAGCCACGTTCCACAAATACATTTGGTTCCCTGCCACATAAACCGTCCAAGTGCGTTGTTGCATCGGTTGCAGTAGATTCTGCCTGATGTTATCTCTTCCATCCTAGCTCCCGCGACTCTTCCCTCGGAAATAAGCACGGAGCATCCTTTATGCTCCAGCCACGCTCCAGTAATCGCTCCCCTGCACTTTCGGCACGATACTTCCATTTTTCTGTTTTCTTTTTTTATTGCAATATGAGCAGTGAAGTACCACGAGTATACAGAGAGCTAATTGAGGAAGTAATCCGAAGCACCGACGAGGATAACTACCGGATTGGGATAGATAAGACCGTTCTTGAAGAAATTAAAAACACCTGGATTGCCAAAATATGCGAGTACACCGACATTGGAGAGTACAAAATACGGCACTCGTACCAGGAAGCCCGCGTGCCTGCAGACGGCTACTATGACAGCGCATACGGCTACCCAGACTATGCGTACAGGGACTACCCCTACCCCTACTACCCCGATAGAGACGACAAAGACGAAAAAAAAGAGGGACGCTACGACCAGTACGATGGCATGTCAGATGCCACCCCAGCACTAGAGGAAGAGCTAGACTCTAACGACTTAACAGAAAGCGACTGTGGTGTAGACAACGAAGAGTCTACCAAAAACGTGATGCTTTGTTTATTCGATAAAGTAACCAGGGTTAAGGATAAGCGGAGATGTACCTTGAAGCATGGGTTTCTTTCAATTGGCAGAACAGATTATACCTTCAATATGGCAAGTGGTGATCTTGAGTGGTAATGTACATTTAGAAGTAAATCCTCTTGATGTTATCGTTCTCTTTGGGCTTCTCGGCTTCTTTTATTCTTATTTCAATAAACTTATCAAGAAGGGCTCTGGCTCTGATCCTGCTCTGTCGGTTCTTGATGAGTTTGCTACATGGTGATTCGATTGCATCCTGTGAGGGCGACCAGATGAGCCGAGGGGTGTTCGGGGAGACTTTCCTGTTTGCTCTGAGCGTGAAGGGAAGCATGGTAAATAAAAAATATTAAAATATAAGGTATCGATTAGATCAGTAATTTTGAATAAACTCAGCAAAAAAGCAGTTAAAACGGGCGTGTGTTTATTGGCGGGTGGGACAGTGCTGCTTACATCTGCAGGTGCACTCAGTCGTACTGCGAGATGATGGGAAGGTGCAAGTGGAGCTTTTTAAGCGGGGTGGTGGCTTTTTCAACTAGTGAGTGGTAGACGATTAAAACGGGCTCTTCTGATACAATTGACGGCAGAGGACTTTCGACAAGCACTTCTTCTCCCCTGTGGTAGAACTTGCCTTTAAAGAGCGTAACAAGGTTTTTGTGTGAGAGAAAGACTAGTACGCTTATACAGGTTGAGACAGCTTCAGTGCCGGTGGGGAGGTCTGTGCCTGGGGTAACCTGGAGCAGTGCTTTGAGACAGCTTCTGATAAGAGTGTCTATTTGGCTGATTTTATCTTTGCAGGATGGTGATAGCGATGGAAAAAGAGAGATTGCTTCAAGGTACTGTCTTTTGTCCTCGTCTACGGTGTGTGTTGGCTTATGCGGTAACTTCTTGGTGCTGCAAACGTCGGAGACTGCTGCAATGTGGATCATTAGAGGGAGATACTTTGGCTGCGCCAGGGCTATTCTTATCACGGCAGCGCTCATTAGCGGGTCTATTGGTATTTGCAGAGATAGCCGCCCGTTTGCGGTAAGTTCATTGTTTTTGATGAATGAAAAACCTGAAAGAACACAAAGCTCCTCCTTAATCCCGAATGCAGGCGGGGGGGTGAGGAAGGGGAGGGTCGGGATGTGTTTTGGCTGTATCCCCATCCTCAGCAGCGGTAGGATCGCTGGAAGGGCTCGCTCGCGGAGAATTTCGGGGTCTCTAGCTTCTTTCATGCCCTCATACTCCACCGTGGTGTAGATGTGGTAGGCAATCCCTGGACCTGTTCGCCCCGTTCTTCCCGAGCGCTGCTCTGCGCTGCTTTTGGATATCAGAGAAACTTTGTAGCTGTAGGCGTTGCTGGCGTAAGAGAACTCCCTGGTTATCTCTCTTCCCCCATCAACCACGTACTTGACGTCTGGGAGGGTTAGCGACGTTTCGGCTACATTGGTGGCGATAATTAGCCCATTGCTCTGCTTAAGGATTTCGTCTTGCATCTCCGGGGTTGTGTCGCTGTGTAGGGAAAAGATCCGTCTGGTGATTCTGCCCTCCAGGCGCCTGCTAAGTATCTCAGTCTCGGCCTTGGTAGCCACAAAGACCAGTATTGAGCCTGATTGTGGGCTGGTTTGGGTTTTCGGTGTGTTTTTCGGGGTGTTTTTCGGGATGGCTGACTTTGGTGGTGCACCCCGAACCTGAACCTTATTTTCGGGTTCGTCTGAGGACTCGCCAAAGGACTCGTCGTCATTCCCCGTCTCAATGCTAACTATCCGCTTCTCTATTTCATCAAGGTAGTGGTAGTGCGCGAGTGATGAGGGGAGGTAGTGTCTTTCTACTTCATATGTTTGCGGGTCCACCCGTATAAGAGGAATGTTGAGGTTGGTCCGTGACAGACTCTGAACATACTCCTGGGTTAGGCTTGCACTCATCAAAACGATTCTGATGCCTGTTTTAACTGCCAGCTTTAAAAGGACCATCAGCAGAACGTCGGAAATCATTGACCTTTCATGAACTTCGTCTAAAATAACCACCGAGTACTTGCTCAGATGCGGGTCTTCGGATAGCTCCTGCAAAAGCATTCCTTCCGTCATAACGAAGATCTCGGTGGCCTCTGTGCTCATGTTTTCATATCGTATTTTGTACCCGCAGAGTGCCCCAAGCACTGTTTGTTGCTCGTCTGATATTCTCGCGGCAATAGCTCGGGTGGAGACTCTCCGCGGCTGGGTGAGACAGATCTTGCCCAGCCCCGTAAACCCGTTCTCATAGAGAAACTGTGGCACTTGGGTCGATTTCCCCGTCCCCGTGCCCCCCGAAACGATGGTTACATAGTTTTCCTTGATGGTAGTCACTATTTCATCCTCGGCGTAGGTGATTGGAAGTGCCCGGTTGCTTTCTCTCGTTCGCGACAGAGTCTTTGGCGTTTTGAGAGGGGCGGGCTGAATGGGCGGTGCCGGGTTGCTTTCAATGGGCGGCAGGTCCTCTAGCGTCCGCGTTTCTTTCTTTGCCAGCACTATTCCATCTGTGGGGTGTTCTTGGCTGTGGTTTTTCACGGGCATAGCCCTGGAAACAGCCACTAGTGGGCTAGGCACAGACCCTTCCTTTTTGGTAATTTCCTTTTTGGGACACGTTCTCTTTTGGGCGTAGCTCCTATGGAGCTCGGAAGAGGGAAGGAGATCAGCAGCTTTGTCTTTTTGGAGCTCTCGCACTCGCTCAAACAGCGCATCTCTTTCTTTCTGCGTTCTCTTCTTGGATAAGTACTTCTGGAGGAGCTTGCTCTTTTTGCTTCCCATGCTTGCTAAAAAATCTTCTTGAAAAAAGAGACTTTTCGAGAGAAATTCCTAATGCATCATTCATGTCTTAAAATAGATATTTCCATTCTAGAAACCCCGAGACATAAATAGTCCTATTTTTTTGAGTTTATGAAGAAATTGGGAATATACATGAATGAATCCGCGGCTGTCTACAAAAACAAAAGGGCAGTACCTGAGACATGGAAAGACTCAATGTCTTTATGCAGCCCTGACCAAAGCATACGAGAGAAAGAGGATGAAGTCTTTTTGGAGGTAAAGCGGAGACTCTACGAGGAACACCGCGGCGCAGGTGTGGTCAGGTTTAAAATTGGCGAAAGCTCCAGCACCAGCACGATTGATTTTCATCGGGTGGCTGACACCTGCGCAGTGTCCAGGGTTGTTTACATAGTCAATGTAAAACAAAGCGTTGTGCCCATTGAGAAGTACACCCGCGGTGAGTCCTCGCTGTTTATGAAAAACTTCGAGATGGCTGAAAAACGGGTTAAGTACTCATGTAAGAGTGGAACCCTAACTGCGTCATTCAAAGAAGTTCTTGATGAAAGCGTTCTTTCCGTTGTCTTTGTTCTTGACAGCCCAATGAAGAGGCTAAAGTCTTTGATTGACAAAAGAAAGCAGACGGATGGCAAAGACATCACAAGAAAAGCTCTGGTCCTTCTTAGCCAGCTCCTTGAAGCAAGCCAGGCCCTTAATGCCCCAGTGCTGGACATACTTAACGTCTATGTAAGAGAAACAAGTGATGGGGTGGATGTACTCCACCTGCCCATCACCAAGAACAGAGAAAGTGCCGTTGAATACCTCTACGCCCTTGTGTCCCTACTCATTCCAACGTACACTGCCATGGAAAAAGCCGTTATCATGAACAGGATGGTTAAAGAGAAGAAAACCGAAGGAGCTCTCCAGGAAATACTCCTCCAGATTTACGAGTCCTGGGGTGTAAGTGACTGGAAGGAAAGATACGCTGCCATAAGCAAGCGCATCCTGGCGCATGCCACGGGCTATGCTGCTCGGCAAGAAGTCAAGAACAAGGCGTAGGCTTCCTTTTCGGGAAAACAATAAAATGGGTTAGGGTAAGGTTGGGTCATGGTTGGGTCAAGGCTAGGGTTGGGGACACTCTAATAAGAGACGAGGCTTATTTTGCTGGCGTGGAGGTTTATTGTGGCGAGGGAAGCTTATGGGTGAAGAAGGCTTGGAGCACCTCGGGGGTAATGGCAGCTCTTCGGGCTTGGAAGTCTTTGATAAAGAGCTGGAGGGTTTCAATGCACGCCTTTTTCATCTCTCCACTGAGAATGCTTCCGTTTCTGTACCCTTCCTCGTACGCTTTCAGCTGATCATCGTCCTCCAGGAAGAACCGCAAGTACTGGTAGGCAATGTCTACGTCTGGGTCGCCCCCATGCTTCCGATGCTCTTCTAAGGTATCCCTTCCCCCTGAAAAGGCGTGCTTGTTGATCTTTTTCTTTATCTCTGCAGGGGTGTCGTTGAGATAGATTGAAGAAACTGAAGAACTAGCACTCATCTTGACTCCTGTGCCCTGGAGTGCTGGGAGGAAGTACGTGTAGATGGTTGCCGGCTTGATTGAGTTTATCTTATGTGAGATGTCCCGGGCCAGGCGGAAGTAGGGGTCCTGGTCAATGGAGCACGGAATCAGGCAGCAGGCATCTTTTTCAATCAGCGAAGGAAAGGAGGAGGCAAAGCATGGAGACATTTGCCGGGAGGGAAAAGAGAGTTGGCCGACTTTGCAGGTATCTGTGAAACCAAATACTTTCATAAAATCTTTTACCATAATTGACTTTTCAATGGTTAGGGTCGTTTCGGTAAAAGTATGTCCATAAAGGGTATTGGAAAAAATAAACGTTTTTTTTGGGTCAAACCCGAACGAAATAATGTCCTTGGCGTTTTCCACGGTGTAGTTGATCGAGTCTTTCAGTGCGATGTCCTTCCAGATGTACTTCTCATCGTCTGTCATTTGGATAACTATTTTACAGTTGAACCTTTCCTGGAGGTACCTGCAAAACATGAATGGCACGGCGTGGCCCAGGTGCATGCTTTCGCTGCTTGGTCCTCTGCCAGTGTAGAGGTAGATGCTTTTCCCCTGCTTTATCTTCTCAATGATAACGTTGAAATCTCGGTGCGCAAAGACAATGCCCCTCCTGAAAAAGAGGTGGGTTAGCTCGTTATCTGCTATCATTTCAGGTGTTACCTTCTGGCAGCCAAACTGTCTAATAACCTTCTCGTAGTCTATTCCCTCCTCTGGCTTTGACGACTCTACCTCCCACGGGGTAATAACTTGCTGAGGCGTATCCATACGGTAAGTAAAAAATTAAGTTTTAATGTTAATGCTACTAGCTGTGTTCCGGGCTAGTGTTTGGATAGTCAGAACTCCCTGGGTTGTTCAGTGTATTTGGGCCTCGTTAGCTCAGTCGGTAGAGCATTAGGCTTTTAACCTAAGGGTCCGGGGTTCGAGCCCCTGACGAGGCGTACTTTTTTATTTTTACAGATGCCGCATAGCATAGCGTGGGGTTTTACAGATGCCGCATAGCATAGCATACCGTGGGGTATGGGTATGGGTGGTGACTGTGACACTGCCTATTTATTGACTAACTGCTCTTTTGTATATAGATACACTCTCGACCCAGGGCACGCGTACGTGCGAAGAACCATGAACCTTGATAAACTGCGGCAGTCTTTCTTCTACCTCTGCCTCATACTGGCTGTCAACAACGATGAAGTTGTAGTCGAGGGGGCCGGCCCGAACGATGTTGTCAAGCATTCGGGACGAAAAGATCTCGTGCTCCTCAAGAACGAGCGGGTACTTCGGGGAGTCAAAGCGCTTCTTCTTTTTCAGGTACGTGAGCCATGGGGTAAGATTGGGGTTGTTGTCAACCGTTCGCGTAATGATTCTCCGGTGCCCCAGGTAGGTGTTCATGGGGAGCATGTACGGCTTAAAGGTTGAGAGAATAAACAGGGGAGAGTCTTTGGTGAGAAGGTGCTTGGTGCACTCCTCCCGCAGGAAAGACAGCGGCCGCCTAATGTTTTGGTGCTCCACCCCGATAATGATCCCGAGAATAAGGTTCCCAACAAACACTTTTTTGGAAAACATCAGCCTTTTAACGGCTGGAAGTATCCCTGTGCTCCCTGGAGTGTTCATCACGCTCTTAAGGTTCCTTGCTACTATGATGTTGAACATGGGCACTGCTGGAAGAAGAAACCTCATCTCTTTGTGCATAATCAGACTGTGGCCTACTAGATACGCCATTGGGGCCAAAAAAACAATGCTTTGGTAGTTGATGGTTGAGACCGCAAGCATTCCCGTGTACCCCCCCATGAGAACGCTAAAAAACAAGAAGACGTAGTGCATGGGAAGGACGCCAAAGATGTGTGAGATCTTACAAATTATGTTTAGACGGAAGAATTCGTACGGAGTAAATGTCACCTCCCCATAAAACAGAGAGTCAATAAGACAGCAGAGACCCAGCACCAACAGACCGGCTGCAAGGTTCTTGGCCGTAATTATTCGACTGTGCCTGAGATATGTGGCCAGCCACATCTTACTGCGCCCCTCTTTTCTTTCAACGGCTATCCTCCAGACAGTAGAAAACTTTCTAACCTCATCGTATAGAAGCCACGCCCACATCGGAAGGGTAATCATGATGGATGTAGGCCTAAGGTAAAGAAGAAGTGCTGATAGCGATGCCGTAATAAATAGCGAGCCTTTTTTGCTGTTCTTATCTTTGCACTGGGCTGCCCAGAGGATCCTTGAGCCAATGTAGATGCCAATCGCCATTTCAAACGAGTTAATATGTGACCGGGTAGAATAGAGCCACAGCCCAATGTTCATAGCCGTTGCCAGAACTATTTCTACTGGAATGGCTTCCTGTATGCCGTAAACGGTTTTGTATGCCTGGATGGTGCTGTAGTCCCCAAGAGCGCTAACTAGGGCGCAAACGGCCTTAACAACGTATGGGGCCGCCGCCATAAAGACAACTCCTTCCCTTCGGTTGGTCAGGGACACTTCCTGGCCTCTGAAACCCTGAAGCACATCTTCACCTAGCCCAATCACCCACTTAGCGGCTATCAGAGGTAGATAGAAGAAACCAACAAAAACAGCCGATCTGATACCATAGAACCACTCCCAGGTAAAGACACTCTTTTTAAGGATAAGAGCCATTGCCACCTCAACCGATTGGAAGTATTCATCTGGTTCAAAGTGTGTTCTCAGGAGGAGCGAGTTGATAAACCGGAAAGCCAGCAAAGACGGAAACAGCAACTTAGAGCCTGCTAGCTTGTCTCCCATTAATAAACAAAAATAATAAATTCTTTATTTCCCTGCGCTCCTGCTCTGTTTAGTTTGTTTGGCTTTTTTACCTTGTTTGCTCTTTTTTACCTTTTTAGGTGCAATAGTGATCTCGTCTGTTGTTCTTTTGCGAGTTATTTCACACATTTGGTGGGAGATAGATGCTCTGCGTTTTGGCTTGCTTGGCGTGTTTGGAATGTTTATCTCAGCCTCTGGCTCAGCATTGGCACACACGTACTCATTAGTGGTAGTGGCTGGTTCTGTGGTTGTGGTGGTACTGGTAATGGCTGGTTCTGTGGCTGTAGTGGTTGTGGTGGTTGTGGTGGTACTGGTAGTGGCTGTGGCTGTGGCTGTGGTGGTACTGGTAATGGCTGGCTCTGTGGTCGTGGTGGTACTGGTAATGGCTGGTTCTGTGGCTGTAGTGGTAGTGGCTGGTTCTGTGGTACTGGTAATGGCTGGTTCTGTGGCTGTGGTTGTGGTGGTACTGGCTGGTTCTGTGGTTGTGGTAGTGGGTATGAGTATTTTGTGGGTTTTTGAAGGTGTGAGAGTTAGGTTTGGATCGTTTAGGGTAAAGTCAAGCTCTGAACCGTCAATAAGTGGGTGCATGTGGTGGGGTTCGGGCTGTGGTAGAGCTGTGCTGCCACCAATTGTCATTTCATCTGTAATTTCTGAGCTAATCGTAGCTGTTTCGTATGGTATAATGCCAAAGATGCTTGTTCTTACGCTTGGCTCAGGTAACTCATCTGAACGTGTTTCCGGTTCAAGTTCTTCTTCGGTTTTCTGCATGGCCCCCATTACCAGCTCCGTGGCTAGTTGCTGAATGGTGCAAAACTCTTTTTCGGTCATCGACTTGCAGAGACTATCTGACGTGCTTTCATCGCTGTTGGTAAGACTCATTTCATCTGCTTCATCCGTATGCATCTCTTCCTCGTACTTTTTCATCTCTTTCCCATCACATACGGTGAAAAAAGGCTCAATCGACCTCTCGGACTCAATGGCTATGGTCTCTGAGGAGAGAGAGCCTGTTTCGCCAAGTGCTTGGTCTAGCTTGTCTATCTTGAAGGTGTTGTGTTCGATTGAGATAATTGACGGGTAGGTGATTACTTCGGTGTCTGTCAGTGTTTTTCCATTAAGAACAATGGTTCCATTGAGGATGTGTAGACTGTCTGTCTTGTAGTCTATCATGCAGGAAGACACTCCCGTGATTTTGACATCGGCATCTGACATGCTGCCTATGGTGCACGTATCTTGGAGTATGTCTATCTTCTTTGCTTCATTTGAAGTGAGCAGCTCAAGCGTGTACTTCGTGTTTGGTGGCGTATTCATCAGAGTAAAAAAAATACACAATTAAAAAAGCGCCCAGTACGGGGCTCGAACCCGCGGCCCTCAGATTAAGAGTCTGATGCTCTACCGACTGAGCTAACCGGGCATACATTGATTGCTGGAATCTTCTACCCACTGATGTATATTTATTGCTGGCTAGAACAAGGGAAATAGTTTGCGAAGGTATTGGAGGATGCCTAGTGTGAGTCCCAGAAGAACAATTGCGGCTATGGCCCAGACAAACAAAATAAATTTCTTTTTCCTTTTTTGGTAATTAACCCCTTTTTGGAGGTGCTGGTTGGCAGTGATGGTGGAATCTTTCATTGCGTGGGTGTTGTAGGTTAGACTGTCAATGCTGGTGCTTCCCATTGCAATGATTTGGCTGAGCTCTTCTGCAATGGTGTTTAGACGGGCTAGGTCTTCGCTAACCGAGAGGATTGTTTCGTGCCTCTCCTCTGCCGCCCTAATTATGCTATGCTCCGACTTGGCTCCCAAAGAGTAGGCTGCCTGAATGAGCGCTTTGCCCTCAACAGCTGTGTGCAGCCGCTCAAGCTCTTCGTCTGTAGCTTCTGGCTTGGCTATGCGGTAGAGGTCTTTCTGCCTGGCGCTCTCTCGCTCGTAAATCGCCAGTTCTTCGTTTTTGAAGGCCTCTAGGATTTTCTGGGCTCTTTGTGTTAGAGCTGCAATGTGGGTGGAGAACATGTATGCTCCGTTTGATGAGGCTGGTGCTCCAATTCCTTGTTGAAGCTGGTGGACATCGTTTAAAATCGACGAGAGGAGTGCTTGGAAGTCTTTGGAAATAGTCTCAATGCTTCGGGTTAGTTCGGGCTTTGTTTCTTCGTGGGCAAGCATGTGCTGGTTCTTCAGCGAAGAAAGCTCACAGAGAAGTACGTTTGCATCGTCTGCTCGCATGTTGATGTGTTGTATGCTTTCCAAGATATCCTTTGTTGGCTGCTCCACTTTCATTCGTCCCCTGGGGGTATTTGTGATTTATGCTGGCTCCAAAGAGCAGAGATTGGCTCTCTTTTTGCGGGGTTGCTTTCCAGGAGTTTGTGTGTGATCTGTTGAAGAAAACGAGGGGTTTGGGGCAAATGTGGCGACCTATTGCCTTCTTGGGGGAAGTATCCATTTGCCATCAGAAAAAGAACCACCCCGCACGACCACGAGTCTGCAAGGATCCCATTGTAAACACCACCTGCCTGCGCTTCCGGCGCTGTGTAGTTGATTGTTCCCCCGTACCCTTCAATTAGCCCGTTTTTGAGGGCTTTTTTGGACATCCCGAAATCAATCAGTTTCAGGTGGGTGCTCCTGCTAATGAGAATGTTTTCTGCCTTGATGTCCAAATGGCATATTCTCTGGGCATGAAGAAACGCAACTGCAGAAACAAGCTGGTCAAATATTCTGATCAGCGTTCCCCCTGAAAAGGTTTTGCAGGATTTCAGCAGGTAGAATAGCTCGGTTCCTGGGAAGTACTCAAAATAGAGCATAGACCTTCCTGTGAGCGGCTTTTCCCCATAAAAGGTAATGATGTTTTTGTGGGGTGCTAGCTCTTTAAGAATAGTCACTTCGTTTTTGACTGCGCTGCTGCCTTTCTTGTGCCCTGTTGTGTCCACAAGCTTAACTGCCACTTTTTTCCGGGTTCTTAGATCTTCCCCAAGAAACACTTGGGAGGTGCCCCCAGCCCCAATGGGGAAGAGGAGTTTGACACTATAGAACAGCTCTGGCGCTGAATTGCCCACTATCTCGGCCCCGCACCCGCCCTCTGTGCCTGCCGGTGCACTGAAACTCCGTGCTAACCCGTTGGTATTGTAGATGTCAAGGTATGTGTACCCACTTTGGATGCTGTTCTTTGGAATGTGTTCCTTTGTGGTAGCTGATTCAAGTTGGGTGTTTCTTCGCGTTTTCCTGTTCCCCATGAATAAACACCAATTATTTCTGCAAATAGCTTGTAGAGCACTTCTCTGGGCGCAAAGACCTCCTGCCCCGAACTAGCTATTAGATGGCCAGTGGGCATAGTAGGACAGAGCGTGTCTCAGAGTTGTTTCGGGTTTCGCAATAAATCCCCTGCGATGAGATCTGTATGGACACTAACGTAATAGCCATACCCGATACTGATGACCACAAAGATGAGAGGGTATCCAACGATGTGATTTTAGACGTTGTGCTTGGTGTGGGTCTTATCTTTGCTGCCAACTATGTTTTTGCCACCTATATTGTTTTAAAGACCATTGTTATGGGCTAGCTCTGGTTTTGATTAAGGTAATGATTTGGAAGCGTAAAATAAAAAGCTTTCATAAAAAAGAAAACTTAAGCATTGCCACTCTAATAGTGTTAGGTTTCAATTCTTAATTTTTAATTTTTAATTCAACCACAGATAATGATAATCTAGAGATGTAGATTATCTAACCCGAAGCACATCTAGTGCTTTAAAAGATCTTTTTTTATTCAACGGGTAAACAATGAAGAGAGAGAGCCTAAGTAGAGGAGAGAAAAAAGGAAAAGCGACTAGCCAGTGGGCGGCGTTGCTGGGGTTGATCTGGGCTTTGGGTGTGCTGTGTGGTGGTGAGGCTTCTTCTGAAATGGCAGAAGCAGGGAGCCTACCACATGGCAGACTGTCCCTGGAGCAAGCAGATAATCTACCCAGAAGTGCAGCCATTGATGCAGATAGAAAAGTGGATGCCATCGCATACAAACTAAATCAGCTGCAGCGGCTCGTACAAGTCTTTTCAGACGCAACCCCAGGGTTGGAACTGGTTTTGCAGAATCAATCTGCCCAAGTAATAGAGTCGGTGCTAAAAATAGTATCTTGCTTTAGAATAGACCTGGACAGGTACACTCCCGATAACCAGAAATACGATTTTATGAGACTTCCCCTCCAGAAGATACATGTCACCAAAAGCGGAGAGTATAGCAGCTCCGAGGCTGATGGACACAAACTTGTTCAGATAATTAACTCATTCAGGAACTTAGACATAGAAACTTTTGAGATTTCTAACCTAGACCAACCTATCACATATCCGGCGATTAAAATCCCGAGACACTGTAAGATGTTCATCCAAAAGGTTGTGTTTGATAAGGTCTCAAGTGGGGTAATTGATCTTTTTCTAACCAAGTTTGGCTTTTTTAACGGAACAGAGCTTTTTATAGAAAACTCCAGCATAGAAAACCTTCAGTGCCTGAACAACCTTTACATCACCCATTACCCAAACAGGCCAGTAGCTACCGGGCTATCCCTGATCAACCTGCCGCGGATTACCGACTTTCATTCTGAATGCTTTGACAATATAGACGTCATTAAGTACATAGTGTTTAGAAACCTAGGGAGTGGTGTGTTTCATATGATTGACAGTAATTTGACCGGTTTTGTGTGCTTTCTCGTATCAACGTTTATAAAAAGTTTTACTTTGCCCATGTGTATCTTTAACATCCTCTGGAACAGCCAAGACATTGAGGGCTTTCCGATATTTGCTATCGCAACAATTATTATCGAAGACATGGAAAATGAGAAAATTGATAGCCCTCTTCAGTACTATGAAAGCAGCGCCTTCTACAACACATTCACAGCCACGGTAGTGCTTAACTTCAGGCCCACTGCCAGGCTCACAGCCACCGACCTAGACTACCTCCTAACCTGGGTGGGGCTGGGATTTATCTGCATCAGGAAAGTGGTGATCAACGCCCCGAACTGGGAGGCTCTTCAGGCATCTGCCCAGGCCAAGAGTCAGTGGAGCTTTTCAATGCCGCTGCTAGAAGAGCTAAGAATTGGAGAAAAACAAGCCAAGCTCACCTATGCCTGGAAAGAACCGGCAGAAGCACACACGTTGCCAGAGCTAACCGAAAACACCCGAAACCCCGAAAACCCCGAAAACCCGAACACAATCTATTTCATTCCGCTGGCCAAGTACACGGACTGGGTCAGCGGAAAGATGTTTGCTGACCTAACGCCCACGGCAGCCAAGCTCCTTCCAAAAAACCGGCAAGAAAGAGATCCAACCTTTAGGTGCCCGGTCTGTCTGTGCACTGAGCAAGACCTGAGGCTGGAAAACAAAGCTCCGGGGGTAGACTTGCTTGCGTGTGGACACATGCTCTGCTTTGAGTGCCTGTCCACCATGGTTGGCCTCGAACCTTGCCCGGGGGGCACCGCGAGTCTATGCACTATGGTGTGTCCTTTGTGCCGTATGGACGTAACACCAAGCATCTTTGCAGGCGCCATCCAAAAGCCCGAGGAAAGGATACGCGTGGTTAACATTCCCATTAACAAGTACATGCTAACGAACTGTCTCGTCAAGAAGTACCTGGCCGTGGAGTTTGAGGGGTGTCTGGCCCAGCTCCTAAAAGAAAAAGAGCTATTGCCGATCTCACTCTCAACGAGGCTCACGGGGGCAGCCCCCTTCTAACGGACAGTGGCGCATCCTCGCCTGCGAAAAAAACAGCCCTGGTGAGGTTGGTCCACTGAGTAATCAAATAAAGACAAGTAGCTAGTTTTAAGTGTATTTATATACCAGCACAACAACCCGAACCCGAACCCGAACACTTACTCTATTAATCCACGGGACCTATTTTCTTTCTCTTTCTGCTTCTTCTTGATTTTTGATAGTACATGCTCTACTCCTTTTTCTTGGGCAGTGTCAATGGCTTCAACTAACTTTCTTTTCTTGCTGGACAGATAATAAGGTGTTTTTCCTTGTTTTACGAGTTCTATTTCAAGGTCTCTCCTTTCTTTTTCTTTCATTTTGAGCTTGAGAAACCTTTCTCTTGCAGTGATGCGCGACTTGATGCTTTTGACGTTTTCTCCTTTAGCTACCAGTGCGTCAACATGGTCTTTTTCTCTGGAGTAGAGAAATTGGTAGTTCTCTGTGTGTTTTAATGGGTTAAACTTTTCAGGGTTGAATCGGGGGTCGAGAATCGCAGGCTCCTCTTTTCTTTTTCTCTCCCATTTGCTGGATACTTCGACTGGAACTGTGCTCTTTCCTCGGGCCATAGTACGAATAAAAATTTTAAGCTGTTTTTTACTGAAACACTGATCTTGGCCTAGTTGGCTGTTTTGTTCATTGTCTAGATTATAGACGATATTTCGCGAGACATATAGGCATAGTATCTTGGGTTAGTGTATAGGATGTAAACATATTGTGCGTTAAGGACAGCTGTGATTATGACTGCGCATATTAGAAACACCATCATCAGAAAAGGTATAATATTCTGTTTGATTGTGGCAAATAAAGAGCCCTGGGTTTGCAGTCTGTAGGCTCTAATTATATCTGATAGATATGAACATGCACTGATTATCACCAGGAACGAATGTACCGCCAAAAACCTTTTTAGAGGAAGCACTGATAGTCCCGAACACAGAAGCCGAGTAAAACTAGAAGTCCCGAAATAAACCCCGAGCACAGTTCCTAACCAAAATAGCGGAGCAACATCAGGAAACCACAATAGTTTGAACTGCATAGTTAGTTTGGTGAAGACACAATAGTGATGCCAATATAGCCACCCCCTCCCACAATAGGCCAGCAGTGCTAGACCTGTATGTACGGTGTATTTGAAGCCAAAATCTGCAATCATGTCTATGTTTAACTCACTAAAATTGGCAATGGTGTTTAAATGGGCTATTGCCATTGACATTGGGTAGGAGACGACTATAATGTAGAGGATGGAATAGACTAGAGTTCTATAAAACAAAGAGCTCGGGCCAGGTATAGTAGCGATGTGCACATTGTATTGCCGGATTTGAATAGGTTCATTGAATCTTAAGATCTCTGCATGTATGTTCCTAGTGTTGATGTTACCAAGTTTTTCGGGGTATGTATCTAGGAGTTGGAGCTTTGTCGCTAGAGGCGATTGGATTAGGTCTGGGTAGAGAGGAAATGTGGTGCATATGGTGTTTATATTGTTGATATAGGGACTGGTTTGGTGTGTCTCCATCTTTAGAGATACGATTTTCATTGAAGCAAACCAAGATAGTATGTGTTGATACTTGGTCCAATAGTCAATTATTAATGGGTCGGTCAAGGCCTGGATGTTTCGGTTTGGGGCTTGTGCTAGAAGATCCAGCTCCGTGGCGAGGGTGGAAATTTCCTGTTCGAGTCTCTGAATAATTAGTTGGGCTGTTGCCAAAGGCACGTTTGGCTGGTGGCTGTTGAGAGTTTTCGCCCTAATCTCGGCTAATGTGCTAGCTACTTTATCTATTGCCAAGTGAGTCATCGGCTGATCGGGATACTGTTCTTTAATGGTGCTGATAATCTGTTCGGAATGAAGGATAGTGGTTTTCCCTAGAAGATTGATTTCATCGACAAACTCACTAACCGCCAATTGGGTTTTTTTCCTGACTATGCCGTTGATTACCTCATTCGTTACTACATCAAGCATCCTAAGTAATTTAGTAAAATTTTTCAAATAGTAATTTATTTATGCTCGGATGTGAAAAATTTAAAAAACTGTCCGAACTAACCTGGACACAAAATCAGAATCTTGCAAATCGACAGACTTTTATTTCAACGTCAAAACACCAAACCAACCCCACGAGCTGTTCGGGTTAGTGTTCGGTAGAATGGTATGCTACAAAAGGAGGGTTGTGGTAGCTATAATAAGGCAGTGAATAAAAACCATCTTAACGATGGTGAAAAAGCCTCCGACTGAAAAAGAAACCATGTAGCGTTTGGGTGGATAGTAAATAAAAGAGAATATGAGATAAACAAGTCCTCCAACCCCCCTGAGCATGGTCAAAAATATCTTAGACGGGCCACTAACCCTGCAAGCTGCCACAGGCAAACCAATACCAAGTAGCGGTAGATGGAGTAGTAGCAAATGGAGCAGAAGCAGTTTGTAGTACGAAAACCTCTTTGAACAGTGGGCTACAAGATGGCTGTATGTTTTGACCATTAGACTAAATAGTAGTAGGTAGGAGAAGAATATGGTTAGATAGCTAACTAGGACACCTAGGTCACAATCAGAGCGGCTAATCTGCTGGATGGTGTTCCCCAAACCTGGTGTAAGGAGGGGGAGGAACATAAACCCGAACAGTCCCATACAAACAGTCAGATTATTCCAAACAACATCGCTGGCACTAAGATCACAGGATTTGTGTATTTGACACAATTTCTCCAAATAGTTCTGATAGGCTGGTAAAACCGTTTCTTGGTCAAGGCCTGTTACAACCGGCTCACTAGGCAGGCTGGCTAGCATTGTCTGGATAGATGCTTTCTGCTCCGTGACCAGGTCTCTAACTGCGATAAGCTGCACTAGAAACTTTGAATAGTCGCGGTTGATGTTGACAGCATGCTCTAATTTTAAGGTTGCATGCTTAACAATCAGAGCCCCCATCAGGATCACTTTGTAGGAGTTGGTGGCTAGGTTCAGAGGAAGGTCCTCATCTGCCAACAAGTCAGCCCCCGCCACGCTGGGCGCCTTAAAGAAGAGCTTGTTAATGTGTTTCTCAATATCTAAACAGATTTCTTGGTGGTCCATGTGGTAGATAATTGAAGAATACTTGGTCATTGTGACAAGCTCGTCTGTGATCTGGTTTAGATACACAAGATGCTCATTGGGCTCTTGGCCAGTGGCTTCGTCCTTGCAGTACTTCTCCACCAGAACTGCTAGCAACGGTTTGCAAATGCTTTGACCATCTGACCCAATCTTGTTTGCGCAAGGAACTAGCATCTCTGAAAAGTCATCTTCAACCTGAACCATTATTTTCTCTCTTTGGGACTTTATCCATAAACCGTTATCCATTTTTTAAATTACCCCGAACTCTGCATTAATATACCCAAACTAGCCAATGGCGCCCAGACCCAGCCCCCGAACTAAAGATCTATGTTTATTTGGACAATCATTTAGGCAGACTCTAAACCTGAACACAGTCACACGCGAAGGTATGTGCCAACTCCTGGTGTCAAAAAAGAGCTGTAGGACGGATGATCTTCCGCCCGGAGCTCGCCTGAAGCAAGAAGACCCCCGGTGCTGTATACCCCCGGAGATGTCAGTGTCGGAAAAAATGAGAGAATTAGCGCATCCAAGTTGTGCAGCTTTTCGGAAATGTCCATGCTGTAGTCAAGAAGGCCTTTGGGAGAAAAGGTGCCCGAAATCGTTTGGTCTGTTTTGCTCTTTAGGCCCTCAATGATCGTTTTAAACTGCTCCTGGTGCGTTTCTATCCCGGGGACTGCCAAGGCTATGTCTGTTCCCAGCCTGCTCTGAAGGGCAACCAGTGTTTTGGAAAGGTCGTCCGTTATTTCCTGGAGCCTGTGGTTGTACTTGCTGTCCAGCACAGAAATGTTTTCTGAGACTCGGCGGAAGTTGCTCTGAAGCATTTCCACCTTTACACCCATTTCCTCCCAGTGCGCCTCTATCCGTGGAAGCGCAGGCTTCGGATTAAGCCACACTTCAAACCTGTTTGAACGCCCCGCTGTTTTGGGAGAATAAGCCTGCGGGCTTAAAAGCTTTCTGTGGTACTGCGCAATGTCTGGGAACTCTTTGGCAAGGCCCTCTCGCTCGGCGGGAGAGTCTCTCAACCCCTTGATAACCCCGTCCACGGTCCCTGAGGCGGTTTCAAACAAGTCACTGGCAGCATTCTTGATGTTCTCGTACCCGTCGTGAAGTATGGCCCGGGGCCTTTGGGTGGCCGCTCTGGCTAGCTCTGAGGCGGCTGATTTGGCAGTAACAACTCCTTTTTTAACCAGGTCCCCGAGTAACGCGGCAGATCTTACGGTGTTGTCGTACCTGTCTAGAACATCCTGGGCTACCGAAGAAGTGTACGCCCGGGTGAGCTTTGCCTGGCGGACAAGGTTTTTGCGGGCGTTTTTAACGCCTTTTTTAACAAAAGCTTCTATGTTGTCTTTTTTAGTCTTTAGGGCCTTAAACTTACCCGAAAAGGCGTCATAGAGCGTATCCTCGCCTACATGCTTGAGATGCTCGTTTAAGTGGTCAATTTGTTTGTGAATAGCCTGTCTTGTCTCTTTAGCTCCCAGCCCCCTCCCAGGGATGCAGCTTTCTTCCAGCAAGTCTGGTTGAAGACCATCTCTTCCCCCGGTATATGACAATAATTCTTTTTGGATTTGATTGAACTTTTTTATTTCCCTTTGCCGGTTGTTATAGTCCTCTTCCTCCAACTCCATTCGGTAGTTGTTTTCCTCCTCTTGATCCTCATCGGCTGAGTACGCGTGTACAAAAACGGTAGGATAGATGGAGTATTCTCCAAGATTCATAACACTGGAAAAGAATCCTTTGATTGTGCTCAATGTGAGAATCAAGATATTATCGACCTTTTTTTTTTGCGCATCGCAGGTTTCTTCCTTTATATGCACCGGAATGATTGGGTTGGAAGCTGAAGCTACTGCTGCTGGTGGGTGGGCTACAAACCCGTGCGAGTAGGTGTCATTGACTTCGCTGCCAATATACCTAGGGTTGCCTCCGTGTTTGCACGCAGCTAGTGCAGCGAATACTCCCATGATCAGGACTGTTTTCTTCATGGCTGATCCTTTCTTGCCACTATTTATAGAAGTTTGTGGATGATACAGTCAGAGATGCGTTTCACATTCTGAAAAGAGAACCTGTATTGGAGCTTGCATCGAACACTTGAGGAAATCTCTAACAAGGAAAGAACACCCGCCAATTAGCAAAAAAACCTTGAACAGCGCAAAAACGGCTGTTCAGAACGGCCTGTATACAGAAGACTCTCCTTTTTTGCCGAGGATGAAACCCGGACGAGTGCAGCCAGAGTCTTGAAAGTTATTGGATGGTCGGTGTTAACTGTGAAAGAGGCATGCACTTCCCCAGGCACTCCCAAATACACAAGAAAGTCGGCGCCATACTTTATCCCAGAAGTAACATTGACTCCTGGCGAAGAAAGAAGCTGTCGGCAGTCTTGGTTTCTTTTACTCTCCTCCATGGTAAATTTTTATTTAAGCTGGTCTCTTTAAGCTGTGTGCTCGGTTATTGGTCAATCACTAAAGCCTCAATTTCATCAAGAATCACCTGGGGCGAAAAAAGATGCTGATACCCCGCAAGGCTGATAAAAACAACTATAAATAGCAGACAGGTATTCTAAAGTACAATGAGGAGCACATACACTATTCTACTATCAATCGCAGCATTCACCGCAGTCGCACTAGCATCAGGATGTGGATCTGCCATGGGCCGAGGAGGTAGCTGTGGACCAAGACAGAACCAGCAATGCGGATCACGAAGACAGCAAGAATGCGGACAAAACCAGAACCAGAACCAGCAGGAGTGCTTCCAGAACCAGAATCAGAACCAGCAGGAGTGCTTCCAGAACCAGAGACAGCAACAGTGTGGCCAGAACCAGCAATGCCGGTACTGATTGCTGATTGAACTCTGAAAAACCAACCCAAGGCCAATCGCATCGATGGATTGGCAATGCCTAATACTTAGGCTTGCATAGAAGTATACCGGTGTACAGCGTGTAAATAAAGTATGGTGGGTGTGCGTGTTATGGTTGGGAGAGTTAGACGTCGAATGTTGTAAGACTGTCAATGGTGTATGGCTGGAGTTGTTTGATGATGATTTTGGCAATGGGTAGTCTTTCTTTGTAGAAGACTGCCTGGTCTATAAAGGATTGCAGGCCTGGTAGATTTAGAGTGTTGCTTCTAATAGTAACATACCCTACGTCACTGAACCGCGTAGCCACCCACTCTACAATCTGGGTGACAACTTCTTTGGTGGTCTCCTGTGGTGCATCTGGCTGTGATACGTAGATGTGGGTCACATAGGGGTTCCGGGTGCCTAGGTCTTCGGGGTTGGGGTGGCTGCACAGCTCCTCATAGGTTTCCAGGACCAGAGATAGATACGGGCTGTTCAGGCAGAAGCCTTTATGCATCGTAAGCTTGGTGTAGATGTCAAACCCAATTTGGATGTTTCTGGCTTGGCTCTCTATGTTGCGGGCTAAAGATGCGGGGACTTCTACCTTGCTGGAGAGGTTAAACAGGTAGATCTTATGGGCTACCCCCGTGTTGTTTAGCACCCGGCAGCCAAGGCTTTCTAGGTTTGGTAGATCCATAACCAGCAACGTTTTGATGGGGCCTGCAATGCCTAGGGAGTCTAGACACTCCAGCGACTTGATGTTGGCAGAGTACATCAGATTTAGAGCTAGTTTCCTGTTTGGGCAGAGAAGTTGGACACTTTCTCCAAACCAGCTGATAAAAGAAGAAGATGTTTCATAGAAGGTTATCGCTCCGGGTGTCTGGCGGCGGATCCTAGGCGTGGCTGGGGCTGGAGCAAACTCGATGTCAAAATTTCTCAGCTCCAGGTGCTTTATATAGCAGTGTCTAAAGGCTTCAAGAACTCTGGCAAGTTTGTTAGCTAGTTCGGTGGTTTCGGTGGGTGTGCTCGGGGCAGAGCCTCCATAGATGTGTAGGCTGGAAACATACATCGGAAACGGTACTGTTTTTGGAAGGTCGTTTAAGGATATCTCTTTTAAATGGATGTGGAAGCTATTTTTCTCGGTGTAAACGGTGGAATCGTCTATCCACGCGCTATATCTTAACCTGCCCCCACAGGCCTGGTTAAATGCAATTATTTCTTCTCTGCTCTTGGTGTATTCATCAACTTTGGTTGATTTGGTGGAGGTTAGAGATATGAGCACAACTACCAGAGCCACTGCCAAAATAAAGATTGCTGGATATAGAAACAGCCTGTGGGCTTTTATAAGAGCCAGGTATGGTAGTTGTTTGAATGTGTCTTTGAACGTCTCCCACCAACCCATGATTTATGCTTTCCCGAAATACTAATTTATATAACAGACAGTTGGCTAGTGTGTGATTGGTGCGTTAAAAACCACCCCGCATCCTTTCTGCTGTACCACCACCCAGCATCTTCGTCACAAATAAACTAACCCGAACACGAAGTAGGTTTCAGTGTGTGTTCGGTATGTGTTCGATGTGTGTTCGGTATGTGTTCGGTATGTGTTCGGTATGTGTTCGATGTGTGTTCGATGTGTGTTCGGTGTGTGTTCGGTGTGTACAGTAGTGAGGATGCGGGTACGTGGCCTTGGGTTAATTCGGGTTAGTGGTGATAGCCAGCACACTGCCCCCGAGGCCGCACTAATAAGTAGACCGATATGACTTAGAATTAAGGACTGGGTACTATTTTAGCGCCTAGATACATCGGGAAGTCTAATTGAAGCGCAGGACTATCCCTAAAACATTGATCTGGCTGTTCCTGGTTTAAATAAACCCGAAGCCTATTAGGGTGGATCGGTGCTGTTCTAATCTTTCTGGGAGAAATAGAGTTGCAACCTTAATTTGCCAATAACTTTGCTTTTTACTCGCTTGCCAATAGGGTTAGCTCTTTGCCCTCAAATGTTAAAGAAAAATCTAAAACATCGTATGCAGTATTTTTCTCAGCCAACTACCCAAAGACCTAAAAGACGGAGCCAAAAGGCTCCAAACAACCCGAACACAAACCCAAGCTCTACCAGCACCAGACCAATACTGGTGAGAAAACAGAGTGAATTAGAGACTGATTCCCTGGAGCAGACAGAGCCGGAGTGGGTAACGCAGTACAATAAGCGGTGCACCATCCTCACCAAAGAAGAGGCTGGGCACCAGCCTGCGCCAACGCCTGAAACCCAGCCCGGCGTCTTGAAACTCAACCCGCCTAAGTTCTGCCCCTCCAAAGAGCTACGTGCACAGCTTACGCAGAAAAAAGATCGGTGGCTAGCATACAAGACCCTTAGAAAACTACCCAGCGCCCAACCCCAAACCATCCAGTGCGCCTGGAAAGAGTGGAATGACATTGTGGTTGTTACAAAAGCAGCTATTGCGGCAGAGAAGGCGCTGGCCCGGGAAAAGTACCGAGCCACCAAAAAATACGCACAATCACTTGCCCGAGTTGTCGCAAATGAGCAGCACACGTCCCTAGTTGCTGCAGAGGCAGCAGAGTGCATGGACCACCCAAATGAAAAATCCGAATAAGGGATCAATATGTTTTAGCCTACCAGCCAATCAATGCCCCAGTGATTATCTAATGTATCCACCAACCACACACAAACACAAGCCACCAGATTGGCCAACCCGATCACCTGGGGCGAAAAAAGATGCTGATACCCCGCAAGGCTGATAAAAACAACTATAAATAGCAGATGGAATTATAAAGTACAATGAGAAGCACATACACTATTTTACTATCAATCATAGCATTCACCGCAGTCGCACTAGTTTCAGCAGCACCAAACCACAACAGGGGTGCCAGAAAAGACAATGCACACGTTCAAAAACGAGGACACAGCCAAAAGAACAACAACAACCTAGACTGTCCTTCAGGTGACTGCTCTGGAGCAAAACAAAACAGGGAATGCTGTTCGGGTGACTGCTGCCCACCAAAAGATAGGGAGTGCTGCTCCGCGGATTGCTGCCCACAGAAAGATAGGGAGTGTTGCTCTGGCGACTGCTGCCCACCAAACCGTTAACTTTTGAAAAAAAGCAGCCTGTAGTTAGAAAACTGCCCGAACAAAACCCGTGTCTTAGAAATAAAGTATAGGTCTTTGATTTAGTTAAATTTGCAAACTAACCCGAACACAGGCCAAGCAGAAGTCACCAGAACCTTGTCAACCCCGTAATAAACCGGGTGTACCTGAACCCAGTTATGCGAATCAGATCTAAGAGCAGCTGTTCTTTGACCCCAAGGCCGCATGCTAGCTGGATAAAAATACCCGTAGAAAGCTTTATGTGCAAGTTGGGAGTAATTGCGGTTCCAAAGGACTCCACTGGAAACTCCAGAGGATTCAGAACGATCTGGTCAGAGGGCTGGGTTTCAATTTGGAAGAGGTAGCTGTTAAGTTGTTTGTATCCAGTGAAAGAGGTTTCTCGGGAGAAAAAGTCCTGAATTGTCCTTATGTTGGTGGTTGGTGAAACGTGTTCCTGGATTTTAACGGAATTGTCTATCATGGTTAAGTGGCACCCGAACAGGTAGTAGTAGTAGAGATACACCCCCACGAGGTGCTCGGGAAAGATCAGCTTGTTGACAACCTCCTCAATCTGTATGAGAGAAAGAGAGTCTTTGAAGTTAACAAAACCCGAAGCTAGTTTCTCTGTTTTGGTGAGCCCAAAGTATACACAGACGGCATCAAGAACGTTGTCGCTAAGGTTTCCATAAATGCCACACATTAGCTCTTTGCGGGTTGGGAGAAAGTGTTGAAGATCGCGTAGCCCCTTGTCTAGCTTGTTTACCACCCTCACAGACCAACTAAGCGGTTTTCGGGTGATGGTGGATAGTTTGTGTGTTTTTGCAACAATGAATTTAGCAAGCTTCGCATCACTTAACAGTTTTCGGGTAAAATCAAAATAGAGAAAGACGTTCCCTTTTGTCTCTTCATAGTCCCGTTTGATCAGGTACACCAAGAAAAACATCATACTGGTATATTGCCGGATTCGGTCCGCTTTTTTCTGCATGTCCTGTTCTAGGATGGTGTAAAGTATGGGGAGATAGGTAGAGGCGACCGAGTACGGGATCCCAAATAGCTTAATGGCTTCCTGGAATAGGTCTATCCCAACCAGTAGGTGGAGCTCAGTAGAAGAGAGGGCTTTTAAGCCTGTTGTGCTTATAACACGCTTTTTCTTAAGAGCCCTTCCACCAGGGGCGCCGGTGAATTCTGACAGCTCGTCAACTGCATGGAGAGAGTGGCCGTCCGGGCAGATGTACATGTTGTCAATCTTTTTAGTTGGCTTACCACATGACGAGCATCGAGCCATTCCTCAGAAAAGTATTTTTTTATTGCTTGTCATGAAGGTGGTTCTCACCAGCACTGGGCATTTCCTGAACAAGAAGAAATGCACAGTCTTTAGCGTTGACTTCTGGCCAAAGAACAAACTGTTTGTTGTGAGCGGAGGACAGGACGGAGTAATCCATATATGGAAAATAGAGACCAAAGAAAGCATTGAGGTGGGAAAGGTTTCAAAACATGCAGGGGCAGTCCTTTGTGTTAGGTTCACCGACGAAGGAGACCTACTGGCTTCGGCGTCAGATGGTGGGCAGGTAATTATCTGGGGAGTTGAAGAAAAAGAAGGTGTTCTGCACATTTACCACAAGAAAAAGATGGCAGACCATCGCTCAGACGTTTCAAGCGTTTCCTGGTCACCAAAGTACTTGGCCACGGGCGGATACGATGGTAGCGTCATTGTTTATGACCGAAAAACCCTAACAGTCATCAAGCGCCTGGAAAGACATGAAAAAGGGTGCAAAGGGCTTTCATTCAGCCCGGGCGGGGTCTTTTTGTCAACGTACGGCGACGAGGGAGAGCTTTTTCTTTACAGCAAAGACCTTGTCAAAGTAGCAAGCACCAAGAAGCCATTCCGAGGGGTCCACACCGAGTCTTTCTTTGGCAGAATGTCCTGGAGCCCGGATGGTAGGTACATTGGATGTGGGCTGGCATTTGTTGATAGAAGAGACGCAGTTTCGGTGCTTTCGTCCAGTCTTATCAGAGATTACACCCTCGTTGGGCATGTGGCACCAGCAGAGGTGGTAGCATTCAACCCAAGAGTTTGGAAGAAGAAAGAAACCATGGGATACATCGTTGCTACCGGATCCCAGGACAGAAGCATTGCGATTTGGAGCTCAGGAGCATCAAAACCGCTGATCCTCCTGAAAGAAGTGGCCGAGCAGCCTATTATGGACATGCGGTGGTCAAGCGACGGGATTTCCCTGATTGCCTGTGCCTACGACGGGTCCATTCTTGAAATAGTCTTCTCCCCGAACGAGCTGGGGGTGGGCAGTGTTCCGGAAATAGATCAGGGGCAGAATCTGGCCTACAGCAAAGAGTTCATCCATCTCCCAGTTGAAGAAACAGAGCTTCCAGGAGCGGAGGGGGCGTCTACTCAGGAGCCTGTCGCTATCTCCACAGCCAGCACAGCACCTAAGCCGAAAATAGTTCCTCGGTTGATTGCGCCACTTGCGCTATCCGATAGTAAAGAGTATGCAAGAGGCCCGCGGGTGGTTCTTTACGTTCCACGGCCGGAGACAGATGCAGGTCTGCCAGAAGAGAAGTGTCCAGCTGTTTTAGAGGTGGTGCATAACAGTAGCATGTACAGAATCACAGTTTCGCGAAGTATTTCTCTTTTGACCATTACCAAGGGGGGGGCCGAGTGGTTCACCTCCACGGGGCTTAAAACCAAGACTTTTGCAGCAAGTGGGGCCATATTGGTGGTTGTCAGTGAGACCTACACCGGGGGATCCAAGAGTTTTGAAAGCGTATGGGTCTACAACATTGAAAAGTGTGTTCAGGTACTTCCAGTGATGCCGTTTGCAAAAGTTGTGGCAGTTGATACCCAGGAGGAAAAAGTTTTAATCATCCTCCCAGGTAAGTTCAAGGTTTTAGACCTGAGCGGAAGTGCAAGCATAGAGGACGTTCTTGTAAACGGACCAGCAGTTGTTAATGTGTCACTTGACAGAAGGTACTTCTTGCTTGCCCTCTATGCAGATGGAACCACGCAATACTACGACCCGAAAATAAGAACGTGGTTTATTCTGGAGCTAAACGGGCCATCAGTGTTTTCCGATACTTTCACAGAGATAGAAGATAGTGGGGATAGCACCCTTGAGTTTTTGGAAAATAGGTTCTTAGTAAGCATGAGCCACGAGAACTGGCCCGCGGTTGAAGACTCGCTCTTAAAGATTGTGGCAGCCTCAGCCAATGCGCTGGAGTGCAGTCCCGGGCTAGTTAACCGGGTAGATGGGATCATTGAGGCGTTCCTTCACAGGGCAGGTGCTGGGGGAGCCGAGTTTGTCAGAATGGCTCTGTGGAAGGCTGGAGACTCAGAAAGTCTTCAAAAGTTTGTTCACTACAAAATCAAAGACCTTGAGCGAAGGTACCGCCCCTACCAGTAAAAGCATATGTTATAGTTATAGTTGCTCGCTTATTTTTAAATGCCTGGCTCAGGTTCTAAGGGGCAGGCCTGGGCAGGGCTAGTCAGTGGAAAATATAACATAGGGCCTGGGGGGTGTAGAAAAGTCAAAGAAGTTGGAGGCTTTTCCCTGGTTGTTGTAGTATGTGGTGGTGGCTAGGTCGGTGGTGGCGTATAGTTTGGTGTTTAGTAACCACGTGTGGAACGCTATGATACACGAATACACGAGCATAATAAAGGCACAGTAAGCTGCCATGTGAATAGCCAGCATTATCTCGTTGTGTAACCCGCTCCACAGCATACGAAACGGCTTGGATATCTTAAGACGCGCAAACCACGACCTCTTAGTAATTTTCTTGGTGGTTTGGCGTCTGTAGAGAAAGCTAGAATCACCTGCAGAGGTGATGCTCTGGGACATGTTTGTCTTCTTTGAGGCATTGGCCTCCAGCCAGGAGTTGGCTCGGCTAATAGGGCTCGAGGCCATAGACATACTCCGGATCTTGATTATAAGGGCAGCCAGGAGATAAACGAAGACAACAGCACCTGAAATGTAGAAGATCTTCTGAATCCTCGGGAGTAAGTTCAGGCACTCAAAGAAAGAGAAGCGGTTGTCGAATATAAATATTGAACCCGTATGTGTAAAACCATCACCATTCGACATTCTGAAAATATTTTTTAGAATATTTCCTTATATTGCAGTATTTCGGGTTCGAATAGAAAATATTTCTATATTAGGTCATTTCCAACCGAAACCACTCTATATCCAGTTTTAGAGATATGACGGTTATTTTGGAGTAAGACCAGAGTATTTATTGATGAATATTTTTTTTAGTATGAAAAGAATCTTATTCGGAAAGAGAGCAGTCAAGAAGCACAAGTTAGAAACAGCTACGGGAAGTTACAAGGTTGGAGGGATTGCGCTGGGAAGCTTTTTCAGAGAAAAGATAGATGCCATTGAGTTCAAGCTTCCAAACGGAAAAACAGCTGTTTGCTACAAAGAGTACATCAAAAACGAGCTAGAGGCCATCAAAGACATTATTGACACCAAAACCACACCTAGCTTTTTTATGAAGACGTTTAACCCCGAGCTCTACGTTGAGCTGATGATTCTTGGAGAGAGGCAGGGGAGGTACGAGTGTACCTTCTTTGTCCAAAAGATGTTGCGGCAGCAGTCACTGGTTACTGGGTTTATCACCCATACCGAAGAAATAGGATACACCGTTGAAATAGGCATGCCAAACAAAAGGGCGGTTGTGCAGACAAACACAAAATACAAAGCTGGAGACCTTGGAGTGTTCCAGGTGAGCAGTGTGAGCGGGTCAACCTACCTGCTAAGCGATGAAACAGACCGAGAAATATACATTGGAGAAAGGGAAGAAATAGCGCCCGGCATTATTCTTCGAGCGACCATTACCGGGATACCAAAACATATTAGAGGGGAGGAAAAGGCATTTTTCACCAAAAGAAGGTTTTTGTACACCTGTGAGTGTTTAGGCATCCGGAATGCCATCGTTGAGAGCAGCCAAGAGCTAGAAAATGGCGCAGGCGTCAGAATCATCACAGTCTACATCTCGGAGGACCGAGAAACAATTCACTGCATCCCCTTTGACGAGTACCAGGAAGTTCTCCAAAACACACTCCCCTCCCAGGAGTACATCGGGCGGGTGTTCGAGGGAACGGTTACCTCGATTGGGGAAAGGTCATCAGTGGTCAAAATGGAAGAAGTCAACCTAATTGGGATTCTTTCAAGCAGGCACTACACAGACCACTCAACCAATGAGTCAGTACCGCTATTTAAGGAAGGAGACACCATCAAAGTGAAAATATTTTGCATCAATGGATACCTTATCTCACTAACAGCAAAAGAAACGCTGATTAACAGCGAAGACCCCATTGACCTCGATATTGGGGCAATAGTCAAAGGAGTGGTCAAAGACATGAATGCAACAGCAATCAAATGCGAAACCATCAACCGAAACATCGTTTGGATCAAAAGAGCTACCGAAGAAGAGCCCTACATTGGCAAACTCTACAACCTCCAAGTCAATGACGTAACAGGGTATGCCAAGGTCTACCTGGGGAACAAGCTGCTGGCAGATGGAAGCAACGAGGTAGCTCCAACCACTCTCCAAGGGAAAACCAAAGAGGCCCGGGCCCTTCTTAAAAAAGGCAAAGAACCGCGGCGAAGCTGGAAAGAGATAGCGATAGAAGAGGCTAAAAAGTACACCAACGGACAAATTGTTGAAGGAGTTATCACCAAAATCTACCCCTACGGTGCCTTTGCCAAGCTTTCCAAAGACTTTGTCATCCGGATAAAAATCGCCGAGGTTAGCTCAAGGTTCGTCAAAGAGTGGATGACACTGCTCCATTTAGGACAGGCGGTTAAAATGGTTCTTTACGACATAGACTATGAAAACGGCCGAGTTGAGGGATCAATCAAGAAGTACGAAATACTAAACATGGCAAGCACGCACACACAAATCGAGCCAGAAGCCTTCCCCCGAGCCAACCTTCAAGAGCCACTCGCTTACGGCATAGAGGAAGAGGAAGAAAGCCTCTCAGAGGCAGAGAGTGAAAACGACGAAGAGCTTGAAATGGAGTTATTCAACAGCAAAGACAATGCCGAGCCCTGGACTAAGAGGATCATTTCACTGCCTTTGAAAAAAGCCGTTGAGATTTGGAGAAAAGCTTTAAAAGTGATTGAGTCGCCCGAATCAAAAAAGAAGGTTTGTGTTGCTCTAGTTTCCGCCATGGGCGCCTCGCCAACACCCCTCACCGAAGAGGACGAGGACGAGGTGCTTAAGGAGGGAGTTAAAAGAGACGGCTCAAACTTCCTCAAAAAGAGCATTGACAACACCAGGCTCACCAAAAACACTGCCCTTTACAAGAAGCTTTGCCTGATGTTCATCCGGCAGAGGAAAGAGTCACCCTACGGGTTTAAAGAGCTTATTTTCCTCGCCCAGAAAGAACAGAGCCTGGCAGTTCTGTCAACGGTCTCGGAACAGATTGCATGCTCAGAGTTAAAGGCTGCAGACAAAAAAGAAGTTGAGATGGAATACATCGGCGCCCTCTACGCCATTTCAAAGAAAGAAGCACGCACAGCCATTGAAAAGAGCATTGCATCAGTTACCAACAAAAACAAAGTTGATTGGATAATCAAACACATCAACCTAGAGGTATCAAGCATCAAGAGTCTTGCAGACATAAACTACACCCGAAACATCCTTGATCGCTCAGTAGTTTCAGATGACGTCTCACCAGGCGCAGCCAAGGGTATCTTCAAGATCTACCTTAAGTTTGAGAAGGACTATGGAACAAAGGAAACGGTTGACAAAGTCATTGAAATGGCTAAGACCTACGTTTCAAGTCTGCCCCAATAACAGCCCAAAAACCCGAAGAATAAACAGACTTACTGTCCTAACCCGAACTAACCCGTACTCTTTTATTTCAAAACCGCACACATAGACGGACACATAGACGGACACACACACAGCCCTATCTATCCTCCAGGGCCTCAAATATTTGCTGAAACTTGTCACCAAGTATCTTCATTGCCCGAAAGAGAACTTCTTCAGGAGAAAGACACGCTTTAACCACTTCAACGTCAAAAAAGAAGGTTTCAGGTTCTTTGTCGTAAATAAACTCTTCACTCTGTGCCTGGGCATCTTCTGGCATAAACCAGGCAGCGGGCCACTCTGCATTTATGTTCTGCTCGTGCCAGTATCTTGTGTGTCCGTGTTTGTTGTCTCCATCGTATCCAAAGGCTACGGCCGAGACAGGCGACCACTTTGAGTGCGTTTTTCCTTTTCCTTTAACAGCAATACACTTACATTTGATTGATTGATTAATGCCTAATCGGGTAATAAGCGAGGGGAAGGTAGAATCCCCTACCTGGGGACCATTTCCTTCCACAAAGAAGCTCTTAGACGTCACACTGCGCACCGTATCTGTGGTGTTTGAAACATCAAGAAGGATGGAAACAGAGCATTGTGAGCAATAGTCCTTGCAGCTGCAGTCTTTGGTGTACTGGTACCTCTCAGCATTGGTGCTGTCAATTGGAATCAGACCAAGACGGTCAGTGGTCATTTCTTCGGGGATAACCGTGTAGTTCTTGTCGTATTGAACGATCTCAATGGCAAGGGTTGGTATTTCAGTAAGAATAACTCTTCTAAGGGCGTTGGCAAAAGCAAGCGTGCACCCCGAGAGGGTAAACTTGATGTTTTCTTCGGATACGTCCTGCACCTCTATTTTTACCATAAAATATTTTGCAGTGCTTTTTTGCACTTCTGAAGCTAAATAAATTAGCTACATTTAATTTTTGCAAATTGTTTGTATGCGCCCAAAAACCCATTTCTTTACACTGCTGGTGATTGTACTGCTGGTTATGGCCGGAGTGCTTACGCTTTTGCTCATTACAACCACCCCACGGTCCGTTGCCTATGATGTTGTTTCTGTTGACTCTGGTGAGGATGTTTGTGATCTTGATCCAAATTGGGGCACTGAAAAGATCCAAAACATTGAAGATGCCAGAGATATCGAAAATACCAACCGACAGTCCTCAAGAAAGCTATCAAACCAGATGGCGCTCAGTCTCTACGACGTTCTCTACGAATTCGGGGTCATTAGAACATCGGAGGACCTAGACGACTCAGATTTTGAGAACATGATGTATGACACCCTGGCGCCGTACACCGACAATCCAGGAGACATAGAAATGACAATGCTCTACCAAATAGCACCAGACGAAGTAGTTAGCACCAGAGAATACATGCACTTCCAAACCACAACCACTAGGGAGCTTTTATTTATGGAAAGCCAAGAAACTCCATATAATCTGAGAATATCAGCCTACAACTATAACCTGAGAACCAGACAAACAGCAGTGTTTGTGTTTTTTAAAACCGGCAATGCCATCAAAGGCTTGGTCCTGAACAATGTTTGGCTTCGCCCAAGAAACATTACTTTTATCAACACCCTGATAAAAACAAACAACCTTCCGTTTTTGATCACTGATCTTGATTATAACGTCTCAACAAATTTTAGTGTTATATGTCCTGCTGTTTAGACTCCTCCTAATAACACCTCGCCGCCCAACAAATGTATGTACTACTGCAGTTTTTCCAGTGCACCAAGAATGTCTCTGTTTACCTCCTCTTTCTCCCGGCCACCATCGATGGTGAGAAGCTTTTTTAGCTCCAGCCCCCTCTCAATCACACCACCCGTCTTTTCAATAAAGTCAAGAACTCGTCGCTGGACCAGCTCTATCCGGTCGTCATCTCTTTTTATGAGGGGCTCTCCTGTAAGATCGTCAAGATTCATGGCCTTTGGGGGGTTGTACCTGGTATGGTAGATCCGCCCCGAAGAGGGGTGGCACAATCTGCCTTCTATCCGATCTAGGATGTACTCGATCGGGGTGTTAATAAAAACAATTGCATCATAATCAAATTTGATGCTGTTTAGCTGCTCAACAGTTCTAGGGTAGCCGTCAAGGATAAATCCTCGTTTCTGTTCTTTGATGGCATTGTTGATTAGCTCCATAATAATCGCATCCGAGACAAACTCGCCATGTGACAGTTTTGTTTTTATCATTTTGGCTAAATCGGTGTCTTTCTCCATCTCCAGGCGTAAAATATCACCTGAAGAGATGTGCGGGATTCCCAGCTCTTTGGAAAGAAGCTTGCACTGTGTGCCCTTCCCAGCCAGAGGAGGACCCACGAAAAGCAGCTTGTAGTCAAGCTTCTCTTTCATTAATAAAAATATTTGGCTAAATTTGCCAGCCACTTGTTTAAAGACACCTACCAAAACACCCGAACACTACCCACACACCCCCGGTCTTTGTGAGGCATCTTGGTCGAGCGGTCTAAGACGTGGCACTCAAGATGCTATCCTTTACAGGGCGTGGGTTCGAATCCCACAGATGTCATTTTATTCTCTTTCTTTTTTGTTTTCATGTCCGCACGAACACCCAGACGAACAGCTGCCAAGAGAACACCGTACAAACCAAGAGCAGCGCAGGCGACTAAAGAAGAAAGAGAAGAAGAGGCACCCATTGCTTCTACCAACGTCTTAGATTTAGTAAAATACTACAAAGAGAAAGACAAGGCCAGGGATGACTACATAAAGGCACTAAAGGAAGAAAACAGCTACTTAAGAGCCCTGGCACCTGCAGCTGTAGACTACCCCTCCATGACCGGGCTTACCATAACCCAGGTCAATGGAAACCTCCACTGCACCCACGAAATACACCAGGGAGAAGAAACTAGACGAATTAGCTTTATTCTTAGCCTATGTAAAGGAGTGTACAAGTACAGCTTTGTAGAAAGCACCATTGAAAACATGCCAGAGTACCTCCACAAAGAGATCTTCTTTGAAGAGGGGCAGATTAGGCTCTTCTTTTTCAACGTTTACGAGTGCATCGTTCGGAGAGAATAAAGCTACAAATCAAAGGAGGCAGAGAGTCGCCTGAACAGCTCTGATTTAAAAACGTTTTCTTTTGGATCTATCTCATAGGACACCTCTTCAGACACTGGCAGAGGCCCACGCTTTTTGAAGCCTTTGAAGTTCTTAGCCACGTACTCCTCCATACCCCTGCTCAAGACCCAGGAAAGAAAAATAAACAAAAAATGCAGCACCTTGTGTTCCCACGCGGTCTCCCTTCGCAGTACTATCAAGGCTGTCACGGGCTTAACTTCGGAGATCGAAACGGGATCCGGTGCTTACCCGAGCATATGGCCGCACATCTGGTTTGGGGGCTGGTGGTGGTGTGGTTTCGGGGGTTCGGGGCGTACGAGACTGCGGTACCATCTATTCAATTGTCTTGGGTGGCACTCTCGAGCCAGTGGAAGAACTCGTCTCTCTTTTCTGCCGTTTCAAAGCCTAGATCATCATCTTTGCTACTGGCAAGTGTGATTCGGTAAGGATACTTTCCAGTGGTTTCGTAGGTGGACATGTCAGTAAAGTCTTTCTTCAGGTCAAACTCTCCCCGTCTTTTTCCGTTCGGGTTGCGATAGTATTTAAGAATACCGTTTTTTGAGATGGTAAAGTGTCTGGTTGTCCATAGGAACTGAATAAAGTACCTTCGCTTGCTAGCTGAGGACTCATAAAGCACGTCGCTATTGGCCCTGTCAATGTAGAGGTACGAGTTGCTTGATACTTCAGGTTTTTCTTCAAAACGTCTCCATTCACTGAAGGTTGAGGTAGCAGCTGCTTTTCCAGCTACAGGTGCTGTGTTCTGGTTGGGGTTGGGGTTGGGGTTTGCTGTTGTTCCAGCACCTGCTACACCGGCACCTACCAACCCAGCACCTACCACCTCGCTTGGCTTTATGGGAGCCTTTTCTTCCGTTTCAGTGCGGTGGGTTATTTCTGTTGTTCGCTCCACACCTCCATTGACTGGCTTTTGGTCTACCTTGGTTTCAACGGTGGTTTTGGGCTGGTCTGTGGGCTGTTTAGTGGGCTGGTCTGTGGGGTAGGGTGTAGGAGGATGGTCGTGGCTGTGTTCATGTCGTGATTTGGTTGTTTTTAGTGCTTTTAGATTACTTCCTTCCTCTGTGCGGCCCGCGTTAGTTGCTTTCTTGATTTTGTGTTTTTCCTCCTCAGGCTTTCCTTTCTTGCCATCACCGTGCTTGTGCTTGGTTATATCGGTGCCTGTGTCTGTGCCAATGCCTCCCGAGACAGCAAAGTCGGTAACTATGCCCTTGACCTTGCCCGAGTTAATGTCTGAGCTTGATGTTTTGTTTTCTAGGCCTCCCGCTAGTTCACCTTGGGGGTTGGTTTTCTTTACTGTTGCTTCTTTGTTAATCAGGGAGGTAGGGTCGTCTGTGGGAACGTCTGAGGTTTTTGCCATGGAGGGTTTTACACTCTTGTTTACGTCCGAAGCACTGCTTAGTCCACCTTCTAGCCCCGTTGCTTCTCTTTTTACTTCAATGCTCCCTTGCTTCTTAAGCCTATCTTTCATTGACTTAGAGGGTTTGGTCTGAGTCGAGGGCTGGGTCGAGGGCTGAGTCTGGGTGGGTGATTGAACACTGTTGATGATCGACATTTCATTGGGCTTTTCGGTGGTGTTTGGGGTACCTGATGCCTTGGCATCTTCTTTGTTCTTGTTCGAGTGCTCAGAGTGCTTGGCCACCTCTGAAATCTTGTCGATGAGTCCCATGCCCTCCCCTGGCTTGCAGCATTTATAGGGTTGGTTCAAGAGACGCCTGGTCATTGGTTGAGGATGAAACTTTAGGGGCCAATCAGAGACAGCTAGTTGATTGGCCGGGTTTAAGGGTTGCCAGGACTGGGCCAAGCACTACCACGGACCAAGGCCAGGACTGGGCCAAGCGCTGCCACGGACCAAGACCAGGACTGGGGCTGGGTATTTATTATCGGCGCCTGAGGTAGCTCATTGGGATCTTAAATATGATCGTGCGGGTGGAGAATGGTTCATCAAAGGTGGTGTATTGGTACGTGGTTGAGTCTTTTTTGGGGTACCCGTCATCGCTGTACGGCTCGGGGAGTATGTCTTCGCCTGTGTAGAGGACTGTGCCCTGTGGCCTGAACTCTTGGTAGTAGACGTCGCAAAAACCTGCCAGGCTGTTTTCTTCCCCTCTTCCGTTCATGGAGGCCCTTTCTTTCTTGTATATCTGCTTGTTAGAAACAATGTAGCAGGTGTAGCTATCTATCCTCCCAAACCTTGTCTCTTGAGAGCAGCCTATCCATTACCCGGCCAGCAAAGGTGCGTTTCATTGGTTTTCTGCCTCCCGGGATGCCAAGGGTCTCATCGTTAGCCGTAAGGCTCAAAAAGAAGGTGAAGGGAACGGCCCAGACAATGACAAAGAAGTAGAAAAAGATTTCAAAGATGCCTGTTTTCTGTTTAAGCATTGAGTTTAGGAAGTACATGTGATTGAGGAAGGCCATGATCACTGCGCAAATAAAACCTGCCCCAGCTGTTTCTATTTGTGGATAGCTATCCAGAAGGTTGAAGAAAAGAAGCTGTGAGACCAGGGAGAAGGCAATTGCCACCAGGGAGAAGCCTCTAAGGAAAAGAAGCGTGTGCATTAAACAGACCCCGTAAATTAGAAGGGTGATCTTTTCTTTGGCTCGGGAGGGGTACTCTTCAATAAAGTGGATGGCCTTGTAGAGAGAAGCTACAAAGCCGATTGACCCTCCAAGGATAGCTAGGCCTAGTAAAACAGTCTTCAGGAGGAAGAGTAGCAGCATCGCTAATAAACAAAAAATAAATTATAAAGACAAAGTATTATTATTTGATCCGTTATTACCTGGACGGTGGGATTTCTGCTCTTTTGAGGACTTCGGAGGCAAAGTCTTTGCTTCCGCCGGGCATTTTCCTTAGGATGGTTTTTATCCTGTCGGAAGGCTCCTCTGGGAAGGCCTTGTAGAAGGCAGAGACTTCTGAGACGGTGATGATTAAGTTGTCGGTGGTGGTAAGACGAATAAGGAAATCAAAGTAGGAAAAATTGTTACGGAGGGTGTCTTTGGAGATGTATGCTGAGAAAAAGGTTTGGTACTTCTTTTTATCGGCTGCCAGAAGAGAAAGGTGCTCTTTTCTGAAGACCGAGTGCTTTTTGCAGAGTCGATCAACATATGTTGTTGATACCTGAATGATAAGCGAAGAAACAAAAAGTGTGAATGCGTAGTCAATCATGGTTTCTTTGTAGTCGGTCAGGTAGTCTTTGAGAGTTGCAATCAGTGTGTCTGAGACGGGCTCGGAGGTCCAGGCTGAGGTAAACAGGTGCTTCAGCGCTGGGTGGGCCACGTAAAGAATGTTTTTGGTTAGCGCCACATTTGAGGCGAGAAAACAGTCGTAGAAAACGTCGCCAATTGCCTGGATGGACGAGTGGGCGTAGAAAGGCAGGCTTTGGAGACAGTCCATGAACTTAAGCCCGCTGTTGCCTATCGCTATTGAGTACTCCTCAAACCCGCTTTTGGCTTTGTCTTTTAGCACCAGGGCTAGCTCGCTATTGATGGTTTCCACAAGCGTATCTTTAAAATTCTCGGTGTAGGTTTTGACGTGTTCTGAGACCTGCTTGAAGATTTCTTCGTGCTCGTAGATGGGTTCTAGCTGCTGCCGAATGATGTGGAGCAGGTCCATGAACCCAATGCTGATGAACTTGTTTGAGCTGTCTAGATCGGGGGCCTTTTTCCTTTCTTTGAACCGTTTGCTCTCCATTTTCCCAAGGTTGGCTATCCAGGTGCTTAGTTTTTCGTTTGCAGCTGTGATGTACCTTGATATGAGCGCAGGCTCTTTGTCGGCAAACAGAACGGGGCCAAGCGTGCTTTTGGGCTTGCCAAGCGCCTTCATGGCTTTGTAGTAGGTTTTGGTCCACAGAAGGATCAAGAGCGCTTCGTTTGGGTCAAAGGACTCTGCGTGGCCGTCTAGGTAGTCGTAGAGGGCGCGGTGGTAGTGGATCGCAGCAAAGGAAAAGATTTTGTACCTCGGAGGCAAACCGGTATCTTCTGTTAAAAAGATAGACTTTGCATCTGAAATAATAAAATCAAGAGTCGTTGGTGAAAGCACTGATTTTGGTGTATCATCAAGCTTCTCTCGGAACTTTCTTTCTATTGACTCCAAAAACACTTCAAACATCTTGTCCCGGTGGCTGCTGACCCTGAGATCTTGTTTTTCAACGACTTTGGCTATTTTTAAGAAACCAACAACGCTCTGTGTTCTGATAATGTCTGGAATGTTGTCAATCAGCGTAAACAGAAGAATGCTAAAGCTTTTGGTGAGTGAAACTACTTTTTCAGTGATTGGTGGCGATGTTTGCTCCAAGCTCTCAATTCTCCGGATCTGCTTGTAGAGCGTGAGTAAGGACTTGGTTGACACTTCTTTGGTTGACCTTTCAATTTGTGCAGACAGGGAGGTGTAGGTTGTGTCAAAGACCTTTATTTCGGCCAGGAGCTTTTTTGTTTGTTCAAGGTTTGACTGCGCCGTGGCTGAGAGGTGAACTAGGCTTTCGTGTTTGAGGGGCTTGAGCAGGGACAGTTTCGCGTGGGCGTCTTCAATGGCTTCTTTCACTTCCCCAATCTTTTCTTCTGCTTCTTTGCTGTTGCCGGCAATGTTATCCATCTCCTTCATAAGCAAGAGCAGCGTGTTGGCACTTGTTTGTGTACTCATTCAGGCTGGTTTCTTGGCAAATAAATTGTATAAATGGGTGTGGGTGCGTCGTGGGTCTGGGTCTGGGTGTGCTTTAGCCAGTGCTCCACCTGGAAAGGGGCATGAGCGAGAGAACCTTTTTTCGCTGGGTTTTGAGGATCTTTTCGGGAAGACAAGGTTTTCTGAGGTTGTCCGTTGAGTTTTTGAACGTAGCTGGGCTGGCCCCTTCAATGCCTCGACTGTACCTGACAAGAAGATACTCTTTTCCACCGTGTGAGAGATGGATGATGGTAATGCTGCACAAAAACCCAACGTTGTGCATCGTTTCTTCAACCTCTTTTTTTAGCTGGCAGTTGACGTACGTGTCTGGATGCTCAATCGAAATGATATACTTGAGCAAAAGAAGGAGCGTGAACTTTTTTGTGACAATGAGCGTGTCCTGAATCCCAAACCTTTGCGCCATAAAACTAACTATCTTTAGCGATGCAGCATTGGCCGTGTGCGCCCCCAAGCGCGCCATGTACAAATCACTCGAGTACCTGAAAAATCTTTCAAAAATAGGGTATATGTCTCTAAAATATCCATAAATCGGGTCTATGTGGTTGATGCACCTGCAGTTCCGAATAAAGTCGTAGTTGATAAAATCAAGCAAAAGAGGTATCACCCGCTTAGAGTTGCGAAGTGTTAGCGTTGGGTACTCCTGAAAGACGAACAGCCACCGGTTCAAAAAAGAGTGGTGGGTGCAGCTGCACCCCGAAGAGAAAGCGGTGCTCGGGGTGTTCGGGATGTTTGGGGTTTTCGGGGTGTTCGGGATGTTTGGGGTTTTCGGGATGTTTGGGGTGTTTGGGATGTTTGGGGTGTTTGGGGTGTTTGGGGTGTTTGGGTGTTTTTCAGGGTCGGCCAGCCCCAGCTGCTTGCAGTAGCTGCACTTAGGGGTCTGGGTGGGGGTCTGGGTGCTGCTGCTGCTTTGAATGGCCATAAACACCTTTTTCTTCAGGGTGTCGTATGCCTCTGAGAGCTTGGGCGAGAGGTCTTCTGCGCCGGCCGCTTCGCCGGGCGGGCGCTCTTCTTGGGAGTTCGGAGGGGTGCTGAGAATGTTGGTTTCCTCAATCGGATCCTTCGACCTGCCTGCCCACCCAAGGACCCTGAGGAACCCCGAGGCGGTGGCAAAGGTTCTTTCTTCCGTGTTGGAAAAAATGGCCGTTTTTTCAGGGCTGAGTGGATTTAACAGCTTTTTGGGGGTGTAGGCTTGCTTGGAGTGGCCGGGGCGCCCCGAAGACGCGCTGCTCACTCCCCCTCTAATCCGCGAAAGCTCTTCCTCGTACTCAATGGCCTCATACTCGATTTCTTTCTGGGCGCAGCGAGTGAGCGTCCCCCCCCACTTAAGAAGAATAGAGACCTGGCTACCCTCCCCCGGGCAGAGCTTCACCCTTACATTGGCGTTGTTGGCAATGATGCTCCCAAGAAGCTTGAGCGGTGCTTCATTCTCCTCTTCCTCGGTGGCTGCCAGGATGGCGTAGATATCCCGGATCCGCTGCGTGTCCCTTCCTGCCATGTGGCTGGCCTGGCGGACATACTCTTCGAGAGCCTTGGAGCTGAAAAGAAGCCTTTTCTTCATTTTCGGGGTTCGGCTCCCGTGGCGGTAAATGGCATGCACGCCCTTGACAACCGCCTGGCTGCTAAGGAAGGGCTCAAGCACCGTGCGCAGCAAAACGTGTTCTTGGCGCCGCGAGGACTCGTCAGAATACCTGGCCCGCTTTTTTAGGGTTCTTCTTTTAATGGCCTGGTCGAGGCTCTTCAGGTTCGGGTGGGTGTAGTACTTCGGGTTGGTTTTGACAAAGGACCACCCGTTCACATCAATGATGAAAAAAGCGCCGTCCTCCGTCCGAAGAATGTCCATCCCGCAAATAAACTGCCCAAAAGCCCGGCTGGTTCTTCTGACAGCCCCAACCTCCTTTGGGGTGAGGACCATTACCTCGCGCGCCTCTTTGCCCGCCTGGTTCCTGATGACAATCCCGTCCTTGACGGGTGACTTCCTTGTTTCGGCATACACCTTGTTCCCAACCACATACGCCTTGATATCTAAAAAGTTATGCATCCTTAAAAACTTTTCATAAATATATGAGGTGTTGTTGTCCCGATATGGTAAGTCAGCTGTTGTTTGTTTTTCAAAATAACTGCTTTTTGATCCTATTTTCCTGAAAAGTTTGCACACACACTCCCCCCGCTCTCCACAGCCCTTGCTAAAGTAAATGTTGATGTTGTGGTTCTCACTGTAAACAGGCTTTTCCACGTACGGCTTCCCAATCGATGCCCCGCCAACCCAGAGCTCCCCGCCCCGAAACTCCCGGGCCGCAGTTGGCCTAATCAGCGCCTCAAGATCAATCCCAAACTTCCCCGCCTCTTTTCTTACCACCGAAAGAAGCTGGCTCTCCCCGCCCCCGCCCCCGGAGCTGGCAGGCAGTGAGTACCCGCTCTGCTCGTGGCTGGCTGTCCCGTTGTAAAGTATCCTTTCAGCCGTTGGCACCTTAATCCGTGAAAGAACTTCCAAAACAACCCTTCTATCAAGCAGCAAAAACTGCTTATCTATCTCGTTGATTTCCACGGGCGCGTTCATCGCCACGTACTCCCGGACCTTCATAAAATCAATGCCCTCTGAAAAGAAGGAAAGCACCACGTCAAAGTACGGCCACTCCCTCACCGGGGTGCTCCTCCGATAGGCATCGTTCAGGTAGTAGATTGAATACCCCTTCTTTTGCAGGTACTTGTTCAACTCACTCATTGGCTGGGTGCGTAGCTTCTTATCCGTCATGATTACCACAATGTGCACGTGTGGGATGTGTGCTATAGCCTCTTTCATTCTTAAAATTTTCTCAGATGGACAGAGATATAATGCAGGGAAACACCATGGAGAACAGAGAGGTGGAGAAGTTTAAGGCTTCTCCAGCCTATGAAACAGTGACCAAGTACATAGCCCTCCTTGACAAAGAAATCCAGGAGAGTAAGACCCTTGGAGACACCAAAAGAGACTGGGACCTTGGCAGAAGCAGCCCGGGAGCCACAACCCCAATCCACGCCTTTTTGCAGCGGATAAAGAGGATAATTGACGAAGTGCCTCTTGAGGAGGACGACCAGAGGTATGGAAACAGAGGATTCATCGTCTTTTTAGAAAGAGTGACTAAAGAGGGCAGCTCGCTCATAAAAGAGGTGCTTTTAAATGGCGGAGCCTCAAAAACCACCGAGGCCTTGGCAACGTACCTGGAGGCTTCTTTTGGGAACAAGACGAGGATAGACTACGGAACGGGGCACGAGCTCAACTTTTTCTGCTTTCTCATTGTTCTGCACACGGCAGGCCTTGTTGCCACCCAGGAGCTGTTTAGCGCCCTCGAGCACTACTTTGCGCTGGTTCGCCTTCTTATTCTTAAGTACAAGCTAGAGCCTGCTGGGAGCCACGGAAACTGGGGCATTGATGATTACCAGCTGCTTCCTTTTCTTTTGGGGTCTTCGCAGTTCTGCAAAAGGAACGACCTCTCCTTTGCCTCGCTTTTTGAGAGCAAGCACAAAGATCTTTGCTTTTCCAAGGCCTTGCGCTTTGTCCACGTCCATAAGTCGTGCTCTTCCTTGCGGTACACCTTTGAGGAGAGGATAGCCCAGTACGAAGAGACCGAGGTAACTGAAGAGCCCTTTGAGAAGCACTCTCCAATGATTTACTCGCTAAAAGATGTACCATTTTCCAAGATAAACAGAGGCATGATCAAGATGTACGACGGCGTCGTCCTTTCCAAGTACGTTGTCATTCAGCATTTTATTGGGAGCGACTTTCTTCAAATGTAGCAGGCTTGCCAGGCCTGGGTGCTAGCCCCAGGCCTGGTCTGTATCTAGGCGGTACTTCTTGAGGTAGTCTAGGGTGCCAATGGAAAGGTCTTCTTTTTGTGCCGGGCGAAGAAGCGCCTCAGCTTGACTGACAACCCTTTGCAGCGCCTGATATTCTTCCTCTGGAAGCTTCCACTGCTCGTTCTGGGTTGGAGTCTTCCACTGCTCGTTCTGGGTCATTAGCAAAGTTTTTGGATGCTGGGCTCGTTTTGGCTCAGCACGTGCACCAGCCTTGGGGTGGCGAAGGCTCTAAATCTGTCAATGGTGAGGGTGAAGTTACTAGGCTGTGCATCTAGCTCAGCAGGTACTCTGATTTGGGCCTTGGAAGAGTGAAGGGCGAGGTGCAGGGAGTGGGCACGGCTTGAGACAAGGGTAATAAAGAAGTCTTGCTTCTGGGGGTTGTGAATGGTGAAGGTAATGGTTTCGGGGTGTGGGGTTTGGGTGTGCTGTGCTCTGAAAATAGAGGTAGAAATGGCTGAAAGCGGTAGAATGGTTGGTTTTGTGTTTGGTTGCTTGTTTTGGATTGATACTTCAACGGTTATGCCTGAAATGTCTTCTCTTTTTTGGGAGTACCTCCAACTGCCTGTTTCCAGGGCCCTGGCCAGGTCATGGGCGGCATAGACTGAGGGGTGTAGCTTGGTGCAGGCAATGGATACAATTGCCCAAAGAACCCTGGGAAGTGACGAGATAGGGGTTTGTGCTTCGGTGGTGGCTCCGGGGGTGTCGCGCTTGTGGCTGCCGTCTTCAGGAACATAAGCCCTGCCCCGGGACAAAAGATGCAGTTGCGCAGACACAGAGACTCCATAGTTGATCGGGGACACCTTTTCAATCAAGGCTGTAACGGCGCTGGCTGTTTTGATGGGATAGGGAAGATCTTGGGCAGAAAGAGTTGGTTTTTCCTTTTTGAGTGTTTTGAAATCACTCGCTGTTGATGCAATTAGAAGTATGTCCCCGCCATCTAGCTCAATGTTTGCCTCCGTTGCCAGATCTAGCACCCTGTCAATGTCAAAGATGCTTTTTGGGTCCATGTAGTAAACGAAGGCGGCCCTCCCCAGCGCTGTCACCCTTAGTGGCTCCTCCAGTGAAACCAAGACCTTCAAACTAACAAGCTCCTCCAGCGCAGCCACAACCAAGACTTCTGGGCTGGTGTGTATCGCCGTAAGCTCAAGATGCATCTGGGCCCTGAGGTAGGCAAAGGTTCTTGTGAACCACTCCCTGAGCTTTTTAACTGAATCCCTACCCGAACCAACTTCAAAAAAGATACGGGTTGTAAATGAAAGTGAAAGAAAGCTTTCTACCGGAAACTGGAACGAGGCAATTCGCGTGTAGGCAACCGTGTTCATGGAGTCGGTGATAATCACTGCCTCTGCAGATGCTGAAAGGCCCCTTCTTCCGGCACGGCCTGCCATTTGCACCATTTCCCCAAGCGTGTACTCGGACCACCCCGCTGCTTCCTTGAAGGTCCGGGTTCCATAGACCACCACCCGATCAACTGGGAGGTTGACCCCCCACGCCAGGGTTGTGGTTGCACACACCAGAGTTAGCACCCCGTTTCCAAGCAGCTCCTCAGTCACCCTTCGGACCGCTCCAGGCACGCCGCTGTGGTGGACAGCAATCCCCCGCCCCAGCCAGCTCCCAGGTGCCAGGGCCTCCTCGCGGAAGCACTTGAGGGCCTCTACATCCCGGGCTGTTCGGGGTAGCTCGGATGCTGGGCTCGTTCGGGCTATAGCTTGGTCAATGTAGGCGGCCAGGTCCTGGAGACGCTTTGTGGTCTGGGGGTGGTGCCTGGCAATGGCGCTGCCCAGTCGTTTAGCCAGTGAAGCGGTTTCTTCCTTGGTGCTTACAAAAATCAGCGTTCTTGTTTCGTTAAAATCTTTGATAACGGTTTTTTCTAAAATATCCAAAGACATAGACCCAAACCCTGGCATAGACCCTGGCCCTTGCATGCTAACTGCCTGAACCCCCACCCCCTTCATTCCGTAAATCTTGTAGCAAACTCTTTCTCGATACTCGGGGCCAAAGTAGAAAGTGTTGGACGGGCTTGCCCCAATGAACTGCGCAACGTCCTGATAGTTAGGAATCGTTGCACTCATCCCAAGAATCCGCGTGTCTTTCCGGTCCATGCTCCGAAGAATCACGCTTTCGAGCACCCCGCCCCTCGCATCGTTCAGCCCGTGTATCTCATCAACAATAACCAGAGTGGGCGACACTTTGCCCTTGCTTGACAGCACATCGTACCTTTCCGGGGTAGTCACAACAATAGAAACCTTCTCATAGTCAATCCCCCCTACATCATCAGTGGTATCTGAAACAGTTACCAAAAAAGGAAGTCTTTTAGCTAATTTTTGAGTTATTTCAAAAATCAGGGCTTTAACAGGCGCCAGATAGATAACCCTGGCCCTGCCTCTTTTCTCAATCTGCTCCTTCAGAATCGCAAGCACCCCCACCTCGCTCTTCCCCGACCCAGTGGGCGAGCAGAGCAAGATACTCCCTCGGCCCCCCATAACACCCTCAAAAACCAGACTTTGCACGGCATTGAAGCACTCGAACGGAAAGTACTTCTTCAGCGCGGGGGGCACCACCCTCTGGTCCGTTCCCTCCTGGCTTCTGCCATGCTCTAGGACAACGAGGGTGTACCCCTCCTCCTCAACCCGCTGGCTACCCCTTGGAACCTTCAGTCCCTCTCTTAGCTGCCACTTTGTCTGGAGGATTCTTTGGTGAGTGTCTCTCCACCTCCCCAAAGCGCTGCTCCTCTCGGGCACTAGCAAATTCTCAGGCATGGCAAAAAACCAAGCAGCTCTTTTCTACCCCACCCTACCCCACCTTACCACTGCAAACCACACCCTACCCTATCGTACCGTACCGTACCGTATCCCACCCTACCCCAACCCCTCACTCTCTCCCAGAAGGATTCTAATGAAAACATCAAAGATAACCAGGAAAAGGATGGCACAAACAATGCCGTAGGCTAAAAAGGAGAGACACGCCACAAGCAAAAAGTAGCACTTTCCCAGAACGCTAAAACCCACGTAAAGACCAACAACACCGAGGCCGTAGGCCTCCATAGACACCCTGGCAAGCGGTCTCTTGGTGAGTAGCTTCCATATCTTAAGCTGTCGCAGAAAAGAAACTGGAAACGTGCTCTGTGTCATTGCTTTGCAAATTTTTATCTCTGGAACTCTGTATTTATTAGCCCTTTCTCTCCTGTCTCTTGGCAGCCTTTCTCATGAAAGTTGCCTTCGTTCCTCTTATCTTCTTGTTTTTGTTCTTCTCCTCCTTGCGCATCTTTCTGGGAAGTTTTGTTTCTTCTTTGCCGCCCTTCTGCTTCACGATTCTGTTTAGGATGAATTTGTGCTCTATTCTCTCAAGACTCGCCTTCTTTCCGTACACCTTGGCTGCTGCCGTTGTGATGTGTGTTCCAAATCGGGTGGAGCAGTTTCTGACGATGATGTTGTCGGAGTGTGCACTTAACTGCTCCCCAAGTATTTGTGCAATGTCTTTCTTGTCGGGGGTAGAGCTCCTTGGGTGGTAGACTGAGAGCTTTAGCTCCATTCTGTCCAGAAGAGGGTTCTGCTTCTTCTCAAGTATCTTAATGGTGTTTGTCATTTGCTAGGGTGGGCAAATAAAAAAATATTTACTAGTAGTTACTCTGCTAATTCTGCTAAATCAGCTAGCTCTCCAAGTGCTCGGTGGAGGTTTTCTTCCGAAAGATCGCTTCCACCCCGCATGCACTGCTCCTCCAGCTCCTTTTTTCCCTTCTCAACCGCTACCTGAACCTTATTTAACGAGCTCATGGGGAGAGAGGGGGGGGAGGAGTCTGTTAGTAGAGCCTGGGCCAGGCGGAGGGTGTGTGAGGCGTGCACTCTAGAAAGAACCTGGTCTATTTCTGTGAAGAGTCTTTCTGTGTTGGTTCTTGGAGGCTTTGCCGTTTTGGAGGTCTCAGTGGCTACCACGCTCTCAGTTCGTGCTAGTTCTTGAAGAATATCGTCCATAAACAATTTTTTAGGATGGCTAAGAATAAACGGACAGACGAGATACTAGCACCACTACCAAGCACCCGTGTCTCAGCCATGGACGTTCTCCAAGAGTACGTCAGTGCTCGTGCCAGGAGCAAAGTATCCCCTGTGCTGCGAGCACCGCAAAACTCGCAAAGCCCGCAAAATCCTCGAAGCCCGCAAAACCCGCAAAACCCGCGAACACATCCCATAGCCATGGCAGGTTCACTCATAACCAGGGACAGGGAGAGGTGGGTGTACCTCTCGGAGGGCCCGCTTCTCTTTCCCGAAAGAAAAGAGCCGCTCAAAGATTTGCGACCAGTCTCCTTAAAAAGAAAGTTTATTTCCTTTTGCAGGTATGACACTCTTTCGGCATCACAACGGGAAAAAAGCACCTGTCCCATCTGCCTAGTTGATTTCCGAAAGACCAGTGTTTGTGCTGTTCTTAGGTGCACGCATGCCTTCCACAAAACGTGCATGGCGCCTATTTTGAAGGTTTCAGGTAGCTGTCCCCTCTGCAGAAGAGACATAGTCAGTGGATTGATGGGCTAGGCGCGGTGGTGGCCTAGGCTGACATGTCCATCTTAATTGGGGGGTGGGGGTTGTAGTCTGCAAGGATAAAGTCTTCAACGGTGAAGTCTTCAAGCCTTTCCCTGGGCGCAGCTGGCTCAAGGCGCAGGGTTGGGAAGGGGCGAGGTATCCGCTCCGATTGTAAAGTTAGTTGGTCGATGTGGTTGGTGTAGATGTGAGCATCTGTGATAACGTGCACAAAGTCTCCTTCAGGAATGTTCGTTAGGTAGCTTACCATTTTAAGAAGCAGGGCGTAGCTGGCTATGTTGAAAGGGATGCCAAGGCCGACGTCTCCTGAGCGCTGGTAGAGAATGCAGTTGAGCTTTTGGTTGGTAACTGCAAACTGGAAGAGAACATGGCACGGAGGAAGAGCCATTTCGTCAAGATCAACGGGATTCCAGGCACTTACCACCAGCCTACGACTGTTTGGGTTTGTTTTCAGCTCATTGATAACGTGTGTTAACTGATCTTTTCCTTTTCCAGCATAACTGTCATCACAGCTAGAATATTTAGCACCAAAGTGTCTCCACTGGAAGCCATAGATAGGCCCAAGGTCGTCTTCTCTCCGGTCAATGCCTCTGGATGCAAGAAACTCTTTGGTTCCGTTAAGATTCCAAATGTTAACGTTTTTCTCTTTAAGAATGCGGTTGTCTGTTTGTCCCCGAACGAAGAACAGCAACTCTTCAATCACTAGCCTTAGATTAACACGCTTGGTGGTAAGTAGTGGAAAGACTCCGTTTGCCAGGGAGTATCTTGACATGTGACCAAATACTGCGATAGTTCCCGTACCTGTTCTGTCCAATTTCTTTGTTCCTTCTTTAAGGATGCTCTTTACCAGGCCTATGTACTGGTACTCCTCGTGGTGCTCATTCTCTTGTGCTTGGGTGTTCATATGAAGTGTAGTGGTGATTAGGTAAAAAATAAAAAGATTATATAGTGGTGTGCGGGTCTGGCTACGGTGCGGTACAGGTCGCGGGTCTGGCTACGGTACAGGCCACAGCATGGGACAAACAAATAGCTAATGATTTATTCGTTGCTTGTTAGAGGTGTACCACCTTTGCACTACTAACCACACGGTACGGGTGTGGGTGTGGGTGTTGTGTTGGTAGCTTTAAGATACCTTTGTTCTGCTACTACACACACCAACCAGAGCACTGGCCTCCAAAGTTGATTAGGTCCCCATACCCCAGGGACCTATTCCTTTGGGCAGCAGTGTCTGTTATAGATAGTCTATACGATTGACTTCTACCAGACGCTATGGCTGCCCTTTGATTGGAGGGCAGTGTTCAGGCTAGTGTGTGTAGTAGCAGAGCAAAGGTGTCCTTCGCGGGTGGTTCTCTTCTTGCAACTCAGGACATGTGACTAGTACGCTTCCTCTTGGTTGCCATCAAGGACCAGTTGATTGGTAGGTTTAAGAGTGTTTTCGTCGTGTCTCTCTTTTTCAGAGACTGTCTCTTCCTCAGAAGCTATTCTTCGCCTTTTTTTAGGCGAGGAGGTGCCTGGGTGGTGTTCCCACTGCTCCTCTGTGCTTGAAGATTGTTCAGGGTGGTGTTCTTCCTGGGTTTTTTTCGGGTGGTGTTCTTCCGGGGTTTGTTCCTCAGACACTCTTTTTGGTGAACGTGGGGTGTTTTTCTTGACTGATTTGACCCTTTTAACCGTTTTTTCCAAATTCTCGTCCTCCTGACCATTCTGAACCTCTGAAACTCTTCTCTTTGGGCTGTGTTCTGGGACAGGGGCGGGTGCTTGTTCTGGGACAGGGACCGGGACCGGGGCAGTTCTTGATCTGGGAAGAATGGAAAGGTTTGGGTTTGGTGCTTGGGTAAGGTTGGGTCTTAGGGTGGGTATGGGTTGGTGGTTGTGGGTGTACTTGGGCATAAAAAGCGGTCTGGATGAAGCTAGGTCCTTACTATGGACCTCTAGTTCCTCCTGCCGTTTTCGTGCTATTTCCTCAGCCAGTTTCCGAGCCTCCGCAAGTTTCCGAACCTGTTCCTCTGTCTCCGCAAGTTTCCGGGCCTGTTCCTCTGTCTCCGCCTGTTTCCGGGCCTGTTCCTCTGCCTGTTCCTGTGCTTCTTTCTGGGCCTGTTTCAGGGCTCTGGCGTGTTCTTCTTCTCTGTACTTTCTCTCGATAATCAGGTTTTGTTTGACTTTGTCAAGCCTGTCCACTTCCTTTGGCTGCAGCGTTCCCTGCTCTGTTTTTTCTTGGAGGTATCGCTTTTCAGCTTCCAGGGTGGTTAGGTTCCTGAACCCGATGGAGGAGCCTGTGGGGGTGTAGAACTGGTCGTAGAGGCGTCCTTCCCTTAAGTTGCGGTAGTAGGCTAGCTCGAGGGTAATGTATTCTTTTTCTGAGACGGTGAGCTTTTTGAACGCTTCAAAGTTTTTGGTTCTGAGAATGTGCATCATTTTCAGGTATCCTCCATTCGTGTAAATGTCTGTGTACCCTCTGTCTGAGTTTTCAAATGCTGCTGCCACCAGCCGATGCTCCAACTTAATAATCTCGTGGAGCACGCCTTTCCCTGCAAAGTAGCTTATCTTTCGATTGATCCAGTTCCAAAAGTCAGGTGAGGTGTAAAGCATCTGTGGCGGTTTTGGGTCGTACTTCTCAAACTCAACCTCAAGGTTTCTCAGGTGCTCGCCCGCGCTGGGGTCCTTTGCGTCCTCCTCTGCCAGAACTGAGCTTAGTGCGTGGGCGTAGTTGACCACCGCGTCTTTCATTGGCGTGCCTCTGGAAAAGCTCTCAAAGCCTTCAGGTTCTGTTTTGGGCCTGTACCCGTGAACTCTGGCTTCGTACTTCTTCAGGTCTTCCTGGAACTTCTTCCAGTCCTCGTAAGGGTACTCCCTGGTGAAGTACATGTTATCAAGTACTGGGAGGGGGAAAAGACAGTCGTTGTCACTAACCTCGGTGTTGTTGGAGACGTCAACGGCGGCCACTGCCGCTGAGTGCTGTCCTCCAGCTGCAACACTAATTACTGCCGCGTTATCAACGGGAAGGTGAACTTTGGTGGGGGTGCACTCTTTTTCAGCCTCAAAGCCAAGCTGTCCCTCTTCGCCAAAGCCCCAGGCGTAAAGGTCGCCTTTGGATATGGCCAGGCCGTGGGTGGCTGTAATGGAAAAGTCTGAGACTTTGTCTGCAAACTGGCAGGCGGTGAACCCTTCCTTGGCCTCGTAGTCTCCACAGCCTAACTGCCCAAAAGTGTTCCTCCCCACGCCCCAAAGCTTGCCCTCCTTATCAAGCACGTGTGATGAGTGTTCTCCGCCCATTGCCTTTTTGTAGCTTTGCGGGCCTTTTCCTTCCTCAACAGTCGTCCACTTCCACAGCCCTCGCTCCCCCACGTTGGGAGCCTGGCCGTAGTTGTTGAGTCCTGCCGTGGCTATCATAAGTTTCGGGGTTTTTTCCGGGTTTTCCGGGTTTTCGGGATGTTTGGGGTTGGAGGCGAAGGCCAGGAAGAGGTCATCCAGGTGTTTTTCAAACTGCTCTGCCTCCTTTTGCGCCTTCTGCTGGTGCTTTTCTTTGAACTCGCGGAGGCGCAGCTTTTCAGCTAGTTTCGCCTGCCTCTCGGCCTCAATTGCTTCTTCTCGCTTCATAACCTTGGCATGCCTGATTTGGTCGGCTCTTTCAAACTCTTCGCGGGCAGCTTGTGCCGCGTGCTCAGCTTCGTCCCTCTTGGTTCTGGCGACTTCTCGGAGTCTCTGCTCTTCTCTGTCCTGGCGCATGTGCTCCTCCTGTTCTTCGCGGTCCAGGCGCTCCCTGATCTTCTGTTCTTCAACAAGGCCCGGGTCAATGCGTCTTCTTTTGACTGTGCTGGGTCGGGGCGGGTTCATGCGTCGCATGCGCTCATCTCGGTCGTCTTCTGACTCGTAGACAAACTCTTTGACGCCTGTGAGCAGGCCCTTGCCCATCTTGCATCGGGAGGTAATCATACGAGCTTCGTCCTCGTGCACAATTACCTCGGTGGGCGGTGCGTCGTACCCTGGCCGCTCGTACTTGTAGGTCTTAAGCTTAAGAGCGGGCAGCTCCCCGTTGTCTGGGATGCACAGAAGGATCTGGTCGTAGGTTCGTTCAAACGATTGGACGTAGTACCTGTTTCCCTCGGTGTCGTAAAAGTCAACTTCAATGTATGGCCTCTTTGTGTTCATAACCCCTTTTCGGGTTTTGTTAACGATCGTGTCAAGCTTAAAGGCCATTGAGTGGTACGCCCCGGCGCCCGCTCCAATAACTGGCTTAAGGGTAATTCTTGGTGTAAGACTAACAAGGGGATTTCTTGAGGCTTTAAACCCAAGCTTTCCGTTGGAGCAGTCTCCCCACGCCCAAAGTGTTCCATCATAGTTAATAGCTAAAATGTGGTTACATCCGGCAAAGAGGTTAGTTGGTCGGATGCCTTTCATCAGAACGGGCTTTCGGTGTATCCGCACAAAGTCGTTGTTTTTGTTTGAGTGCCCAAGGACTCCGCCTGGACCGCGGAAGAGCCCCCAAGTCCACAAATGCCCGTCTTCGTCAACTGCTGCTGAAATAGAGTCGCCTGCTTCGGCCATAAATACTCTTTTGCCTCCAAAATCAACGGGTGCGGGCACATCTTCTGGTCCTTCTCTTCCCAGCACTCCTTCGTCGTTGCATCCCCATGTGTAGATGACTCCCATGTCAGATATGGCTATGGTGTGCATGCCACCTGCCACAACGTATGTAATTTTCTTGTCATCAAAGTAAGCAAGCTTCTTTGGGGTGCTTCTTGAATAGTCTTCTCCTCCATCTCCTAACTGTCCTGCATCACCTGAGCCCCAGGTAAATACTTTGGTGATTATTCTCTTGAAGAAAGTTAGCATTTTCTTTTTTTTTTAAAAATTCTCTTCTATTTATACTTTGGTCGGGGAAAGGTCCCGCCCGAATTCCTTGGACCGTTTGGGACAGAATGACGTCATTATGACGTCATAAAAGACCGTTTATGGTAAGGAAGGTTTTTGCCACTTTGTTTTCGTAAATTAAGCAGGAGGAAGCCTCGGGAAGGCTGGGAGCACACTCGAAAACTTTGGCAAAAAAAGATAATCAGGTGCCGTGAAAATTTGCACAAAGTGTGCTTTTGCAAAACAAAACCAGCCCCCCTCCTTTAACGGGAACGTAAGACCGTCTCCTAGTGTCTTGCCTGGCTTTCGTTGGTTTTTTGGTCTTCCTCCGTGCGCTTCGGGATACTTATGACTCATCTTGAAATACACCCATACGCAAAATTAAAGATCTTTTATTAACGAAAAACAAACACCTGGAAGGTTTTGGGTGCTGCCTGTGAGGCACTGCAAAGGCAAAAATAAAGACAAACCTGAAGGGCCTGGCACGGGGCAGCGCAGTGCAGCCGCAAGGCCTAGAAGTCAAACTCAAACTCTTTCTCTTGCCTGGGGGGTGGAACAGCCTTGGGAGTGGACGTCGCTTTGGGCTGCTCGGGGGGAGGAGTCTCCTGCTCTCTAAGGATGGAGTGCTGGATGATTGCTTCGGTTGGAAAGGCGGGGAAGGTGTCCTCCAGGGGCACCCCCTCTGTCCAGAGAAGAGGACACTTGCTGTACTTGGCAAGTTTGCTGGCGTATGCAAGGACCTGGTCCAGCGACCCACTCAGAAGGTTCTCTTTGTCTTTGATAATGGCCTCTGCCTCTTTTAAAGATACTTCTTTGTTTTCCACTTCGTCAAAGACGCTTTTGGAAATGGCAAAGAGTCGATGGGAGAGCTCTTTGTTTTCGCCCTCAAAGCCGTCAACAGACACTCGGTAGACTAGGTCTGCTTTCTGGCTGAGCCGGGTGATTCTTTCTATCAGTTTCTGCCGCTTGGCAAGGTTCTGGCGTCTTTCAGTTTCTTTTTCTTCTGTTCGGGGCGTAGACCCCTCCATCTGTGCCGCTTTGTCTGTGTTGGTTTTTAGCTCCTCCAAAGCAGACAACAGCTCTTCAGTGCATTGCCTAAAGAGAGCATCCATTCTAAATAATTTTATTCGAGGGACTCTATTTAAGACTGAACTCTAATTGGGACCTGCAGCCCGAAGCAAGCTCTAAATGATTAGCGGGGAAGATTTAAAGGAAGGAGGAAGAAAGAAAGTCTTTCATTTATTTTTCAGTTTTTTTACTCCCCATGGCTAAAGCAATATCATTGAACAAGACCGGAAAAGTCAGAGGAACGACCCCAAAAGTAGCCAAGGAGAACAAGAAAAGACCAAAGAAGGGAAGAGCTGCCAAGAGAGTGCTCTACGAAAAAAGAGTTAAGGAGGGATACTTTGAGGGTACTATGAAGATGAACTCACAGGAGGTCAAATAGACAACCGCCCTATTGAGTTAGTTCGGGCTAGTAATAAATGTTAGGACCTGTGTGGAGTGTGGTGGTCTGCGAGGGTGGCCGGGTACCAATTAGTGCGTGAAGGATATTTTAGTACTTTTTGAGAGAAGATGAAAAAGTCTTAATGGCAGCAAGACTCTCGCAAGGCGCTGCAAGTAAGGGGAAGCAGCTGAAAAAGAAAAGGCCTGGTAGTGCCGTGCCTGAAACGAGCCCTAAAGTACGGGTTTACTCAGATGGAGTCTTTGATCTTTTTCATTTTGGGCACATGAGGATGCTTGAACAGGTGCGAAAAAGGTTCCCAAAGGCTGTCATCGTCGTAGGCATCTGCTCCGATGAGGCAACACATACTCATAAAGGAAAAACAGTCATGAAGATGGCTGAGCGTGCAGAAAGCCTTCGACACTGCAAATGGATTGACGAAATCATTGAAGATGCGCCCTGGGTGATCACTGAAGAGTTCTTACAGAAGTATAAAATAGACTACGTCGCCCACGATGAAGACAAGTACCCTAGTAACAACCATGAAGACGTCTACCACTACGTCAAAGAAAAAGGCATCTTTGTTCCAACCCAAAGAACTGAAGGCATCAGCACCAGTGACCTAATCACAAGAGTCCTCTACTCTTACGACACCTTCCTTAAAAGAAACCTTGACCGAGGGGTCTCTGGAAAAGAGCTAAACATTTCCTCATTTACTGAAAAGCGCATCCTTCTGGGCGGGGAGGTGGAAAAGAACCTTTCAAAGATTCGCAGTAAGTTCAAAGACTTTTCTGAGGTGTGGGAAAGAGTCTCTGGTGACCTGGCGCGCGGCTTTGCCGGTCTTTTTGACAGCCGCATGACAGACCCCTCCTACCCTGGCAGCCCTGCTTCTACGCCAACTAAAAGCCCAGCCCGTAAAAAAGCTAGCCGTGGTCTTCCGGGTAGCCGTGGTGGGTAGTGGTGGGCCTTTGCTCCCAATCTGTCTGGTTCTGGGGTAATGAAAAGGTACCTTGGAATAAATACTCTGTTGATTTGGTGTTCATGATGAAAGCGACCCTGATGGTTTGCCTGTTGGCTCTTTTAGCCCGTGTTAGCTGTAGCCTGCCCCTGGTCTACACATTTGACCAATCTAGATCTGGGCCAGACACAAAAAACAGCCTCGCTTCGTCCCTGAAATCAGACATAATCAGGAGCTTTGGCGCCACATCCATCTCTAAAGCACACACCCCGGGAGTAAGACACATGAAAGTGTCTGATGGGTACTACGACTTCCCCGAGGACACCTACAAGGCCTCTTACGGTTCTCTGAACGTCCAGTTTGAAATAGGCGTTAGAAAGAGAAGCGGCCAAACGCATAGATGGGTGGTATGGGTGGAAAGCAGCAAATCCAACTGCTCTGGAAAGATAATAATCAAGATCTCGGATAGGTATATTTCCATCCAAGCCAACGGAGCCCTAAGCCATAACGATTTTTACAGCCTGATTTCCTCGCTGGAACAACTGGTCCATAAGGCAGCAATGGCCTTTCACTGCACTATGGACCAGAGCCAGATCAAAAGAGTCAGGGAGCGCATCGGCTCTTCCTGATAATTAAAGACGCATCTCTGTTTTTATCAATGACCTAAAAATATGTGGCGGGCTTTGGCTTTGCTTGCTTTGGTGCTCTGATCTCTGAAGATCTTTGCTGATTCCTGGAAAGAGATGGACATGGGCTTGTTTGGGGTTGTTTTGGAGATTAAGTCTCAATATCGTGTGAGTTCTCGTGGATGGCTATAACGGTGTCTCCGCGGATAAATACATTTCCCAGGTCTCGGGTAAACACCTGAACCGCCTCCCGGCGCTTTTTTCCCCTGCTCCCGCACGGCTCCTGGACTCGGGTCTCAGTAGCTGCTCTTAAAAGAAGGTTGAAGTGTTTATCGGCGGCGCATAGGACGCCCTCTATCCTCCTCCCGTTTCGGTTGATGACAACGACTCGGGACTGTGTTTTGGCCTGCTGGCTGAGATGGCTTAATGGGCTTCCCTCCATTTTTTGCTCAATAATTTTGTGACTCTAAATTTCCTTTTTGGGAGAGTATTTTTGAGATTTGGCGTGTACCGATTTGGTAAGCCCAAAGAATCAAATATATAAAGAAAAGCGCAAGAAGCACCATGGTAAAACTTAGCAACATACGCCTCTTTGTCTCTCTGCTCATTGCTGTCATTATTATTCTGATAGTCAACTTTATGAGCACGCCTTACTCTCTTAATGATAGGCTGTACATCACGCTGCACTCCCTCGTTGTGGTGGCATCAATCCTTTTCTTCTACTGCACCCGGAAAAAGATCCTGACCCTTCTGGTCCTGATTGGCATGGAATTCGCGGTCTTTTACGGAGGCAAGAAGTCTGTCTTCTGCGACATAGGCAAGTCCCACCGATACGACACAACCGATGCCCCCATTTACATGATTATCTCCTGGGTTTTTGGAACCAACCCAATCACCTCCAAGAAGCCGGCCTCTGTAGCTGCGCCGCAGTACCGGGGCACAACCCTGCCCGGACAGAAGGCCAATCGCCTACTCTCTCCCGATGAGATCTTCAATGAAATGCGCGTCAAGTACAAAGACGTCCCGATTTTTGGCTTGCCTTTCCAAGACTTTTCTTTGACAAACCTTCACATCGTCTGGCTGCTCAATCAGTCAAGTGATCTCTACCACGAAATCACCCAGTCTTCCCTCAACTTTGCCTGTACAATAACCAACCTAATGGCCAGAACCACCAATATCAACCATTTGGCCGACACGCCCCCCTCGGCCGAGAGGTACAACAAGCTGTTTGAAAACGCAACGAAGGCCCTCACAGACGCTCTCGAGGTGCTAACGGCCCAGCAAGATCCTAAAATGCTGAAAACAATCCGCATTATGTTTGGTGCGCTCCAGGAGTTTTACAGATGCCCCATTGCCCACCTTTTCTCAACCAATCCCAAAAAGGAAATTACTGACCAGACCCAGCAAAAATCAACGTTCAGGACCCACAAAAACCACATCCAGAAACTAGCCTACCTCCAAAAAGAAGCCGCTTCGGCCGAGGCCGCGGTTCAGGCAGTCCTGGACGAAATCCTCAGACTCCGCATAATCTTTGCAAGAGAACGCGACCGTCAGATGGTCGACCAGCTAAGTGGCGTTATCCAAACCCTGAAACAGGTGGTTGCGAAAGAGCAAGCCATCCTCGCTATAAAGGACTTTGTAATGAAATGCTACGAAGTGAGGTACACCCGCAAAATCCTTCTTCAAATGCTAGAAAGTCCTGTCACTTTCTTCTTCACCACCCAGCGCCAAGCTCTTTACACCCTCTGCCATGAAATCTGCGAACACCTCCCACTCTTCAAAATCATCGACCAGCGCCCAAATAGGCACCACCCCCCCCCCCCCAAAAGAAGCCTGAACCCCCAGTCGTGGAAACTGGCTTTAGCATATTGGCACCTTTTTACTACCTTTCCTCCATTATCGACGAAGCCAATGAACAGTTCAACAACGCGGTCTACTGGTTGTTCCACGATGAACCCGACCCCGCACTACTGTGCACTGGATGTACCAACTGTCTCCGCCAAGACTATATTTTTAGTCCCAGAGAAATTCACATCTCACAAACAACCTATCACTATATAATTAAAGTACGGGATAGGTCTGCAGCATTTAAGCAATATTTGGCAGACTTTTGCGACCAGATGTGTATTGCCCCAAACAACCAGGAGCTTGAATTTCTTGGGACCAACGACTACACTGGAGACTTCAATGCGATGGAGTACCACAAGGCCGTGTCCAGAGCTGATGGCTCTTCCCCAGCAGATGAGTTTGCTTCATACAGAAACATCCCGGGCCTGGACCTTGTCTTGGTTAAGACACTCAAAGGGGCACACCCAAACACCCAGAACCTCGACCCAAAGCATGACTTATATCTCAGCCAAGCAGCTATCAACTACATCGCACCACACACTTACGACCAGTTCTTCCGGAGTAATGGATTGGCCACCCCCACATAATGTACCACAGCCCCTGTGCCACGGTCCCTGTACCACCCACACTAATACACAGCATACCACTGCACTGCACCGCACCGCGTGGTGTCAATTGCCCAAAGCAGTAAATATTCTTGTATTTGGATGTTTTATGAGCTATTGGCTAGTCCAAAGCCCAAAGCCTCGGCCAATGATCTATAGGAGTATGGGTTTATTTTGATATCACTGATGTGTTCGGTTTTTTATCCTGATTGCTTCTGCCAAGGCATCTTTCAGGTCTTTTTCAAGAAGAACTTCTATCTCTGTCTTGTTGTCAATTGTAGGGACTAAGATGTCTCTTGGCACCCCTTCAATCTGAGCTCGTAGAACACCAAGCCCATGTTTGGGCCTGGGAAGTGTTTCTAGGGGCTGGGAACCTTCTAGAACGGAAAGAAGCGTTTGTGGAGAGACCTTGGCTACTCTGCTCGGGTGTAGGCTCTGGCTCAGATGCGGGAGCCCTTCATAGCTTACCCTCCACCTTTCTTTGGAGCTATCTTCTGCATTGCCTTTCCCAACCAGCGAAAAGAGCCTAACCCCCCCAAAAACAACTTTCAGAGCCTCCGGAGCTTTAAGAAGGACTTCTTCGGCCTTGGGAGCTAGCCCATAGACAGTGTTGGCTGCAGCGGTTTTGGTGACAAGTGCAAAATGCGCCTTTCCCCACTGCTCTTCAATTGCTGCAGCTTTATCGCTATCTAAGCGGTAGAAACACGATTCGTGGATGTTCTTTGTTCCACGCATGAACGATCCTTCGGTTTCAGCCAGAGGCTGCTCCTGGACCTTTTCCTGGGCCGCGCCTTTCATCTTTCTTAGCTTGGCAATGAAGAACCCGCCTGTGTTCTGGTCCTGCGGAGCCACCCGTCTTGTATGCTGGATGCTTTCTAGCGGCATTGGTGGTTTAATCTTCCGCCCTGGGTCTATCCGAGCTAGCGTTTTCAGCACATGCTCAGAGCCTAGCCCTTCCCTCATGGTAAGGCCCGGAATGGTAAATGGAACCACCTCAAGGTCCGCTCTTCCCTCGAGCACCGACATAACAACTAGCTCGTTTTCAACCGGGTTTAGCGAACACGTTGAGTAGACAAGTGTGCCCCCGGGCGCAAGCATGTCTGCTCCACGCTTGAGGATCCTGCACTGCACGCTAAAAAGGTTCAGACCCTCTTGAACGCTCCAGTTTGTCAGAATGTGGCTGTTTTTCCGGAGGGTTCCGTCCCCTGAGCATGGAACGTCGCAAAGGACCCTGTCTGGCGTAATCCCACACCGGGGATACATTGTAGCATCGTTGCAGGTGACAACGAGCCCGGGGTGCCCAAACCTTTTTGTTTGTTTGATAAGCTGTGCTGTGCGCCGATTGTTGACGTCGTTGCAGATAAGCACCCCGTCTTTTCCAAGTACTTCAAGCACCTGTGACGATTTGGAGCCTGGCGAGGCACACATGTCCAGGACAACGGAGTTTTCGGTAAGATCAAGGGCTGTAACTGGTATCATGGAAACGCCCTCTTGCCTGGTGATGGATGAGGTGCTGGAGTGCAGCTTGAGGAACGTGTGTGTTTTTTGGAGCTCTTCGGGGCTGTGGCCGCGGGCGTTTTCTTTGATGCCGCGCGCGCTTATTTCTTTTTTTGAGAGGGACACCTCGTAGATAGAGTCCCCCCAGAGCGCCTGCCTGACGAGGGTGTACGTTTCCAGCTCTTTCTTCAGAATCGAGCTCCAGAGACTAGGCGTTACTCTAAAAGTGCATAAAAGTGGCTGTTTCAATGTGTCAATCAATGAGGCATAGTCTGTGAATATCTGTGAGTAGTACTCTCTGAACCTTTCCTCTCCCGCAATTGTTTTCTCGTGTGCTCGGGTGCTCGTGTCTCTTTCCATCTCAAAAATATTTATTTAGACGTTCAGTTTTCGTTTTTCGTTTTTCGAGTTTTCAGGTTTTCCAATCAATCAAATAAGCTTCCACCCCTATAAAACTCAGCAAAAAAAACTAGCATGCATCTGGGCTCCGGGCCTCGAAGGCTCGGGCCTCACTGGTTTGGGCGGTGGCTAGGCCCCATTCTTAAAGGCGGAAACCTTGGGGGCTGAAGGGTCCGTGGGCCGGCTCTTTCTCTTTACAAAGTACTTGGGCGCTGAAATGAAGGCTGTCTTGGCCGTTGTCTCCCCGAAAACCTCCACCCCTCCACCGGTGCGCCGAAGCACTAAATGATTAGCCAGTGGGGAGGACGTGCCCTTTATGGCTGAAGAAGCAAAGAAGATGGTGCTACCTTCCATCGTCATGGGAAGCTCCTCGGGCAAAAGAAACTCTCCCCGGAACTCCAGAAGCTCCAGGCTCTTTAGAGAGTCTTTCTCCACTGTGAACTTCATTTTCAGTAAAAAAGTAGATGCATAAGTGGGTGAGTGATACAGTGGCAAACAAGATCCTACAACTGCTTGCAGAAAACGCAGAAGATGCAGTGTTCCTGGAAAACATAGAGAAGAAAGAAGACACCAAATCAACCCTTCTTATCAACTCTTTCTACTTCGAGTCTCTTAAGGCTCGAGGAATGGCCAGCATAGACACGTGGACAGAGCACGCAGACATACGCAAGATCGAGAGAATTATCTTTCCCATCTTCCAAGACAGTCACTGGTCACTTGTCGTGATCTACCCCAAGCTTAAAACCTGCACAGTGCTCGACTCTTTGCGCCCTTGCCACGAAGCAGCCTCTGCAGTGCTCCTCCAGCACAGCCTGATAGAGCGGGTTAGCTACAACTGCCACTGTACACAACAAAGCAACACAAACGATTGCGGCATATTCATGCTATACTTTGCCGGGTGTATCGCCCGGAAAAAAACGGCCAAGATCTACCTCCCCGTCCCCGCTGAAAGGTTCAGGGAGGCCATATATAAGCACGCAGAGCCCAGGAGGGAGTAATTTTTTAGCAATGAACAGCTTCATGAAGTGGATGCGTGGAAACACCGAGGAAAACGACCTGCGCGCATTCTTTGAAGAAACAACAAAAGATTGCTTTAATGAATGCATCAGAACAGTAGCCCATCCTCTCACCCCCAAAGAGAAGCACTGTATCACAGCATGCACCGAAAAAAGAGTCAGGCAGATACAGGCCATTGAGAACAGCCTTGAGAAGACTATCCGGGAAATAAAAGAAGCGCGTGTGTGAGGCTGGGTCTGGGCTGGTCTGGGTTTAGGGCTGGTCCTGGGACGGCCCAAGCACATACGTCCCTGAAAATGGATCGGTGGAAATAGACAACGCACCTCTGCACTCAAGACAGTGGAACCAAAAAGTAAATACATCCACACCATCCTTTGCTGTTTTGGTCTTGAGAACGTTTAACTTCTTGCCCTTTGGAAGCGTGCAGGCACAAACACGGCACTGCACTGAAAAAGGAAGCGCAAACCGTACTTTTGGGGACATGAAAAAACAAAAAATGCAGCACCTTGTGTTCCCACGCGGTCTCCCTTCGCAGTACTATCAAGGCTGTCACGGGCTTAACTTCGGAGATCGAAACGGGATCCGGTGCTTACCCGAGCATATGGCCGCACATCTGGTTTGGGGGCTGGTGGTGGTGTGGTTTCGGGGGTTCGGGGTGTGCTGAGGCTGTGAGGGGGTGTGGTTCGGGGGTGGTGTGAGGTGTGGTGCCCTCAGAGCTATTTATTTTCGGCCTGGAATGGTGGCGTGCAGGGAGGGCTCTGAGGGTCCTCCGTATAGCCGCATTCGCTTCATTTCTTCTGGATTGGTGCAGTGTTTGAGGTAACCGTTCCAAACAAGGTTTTTGAGGCCTGCTCGCTCTGAAATCTTTCTTTTCACTCGCGAGGCAAACTCTGAGGGCGTTTCTCCCCTTTCTATTGACGTTGGCGCCATCCACCAAACAGTTACCTCCGTCCGCCACCGGGTGGCTAGATACATGAAGTGCTTGGAGAACGACTGTTTGCGGGTGTTCCAGAAGGGGTCTGCTATGTCTTTGTTGTACTTAATAGCGGCCGGACATACGGGAATGTTTAAATCAAAGGCTCCTTTTTGAAACATAACGGTGTACTCGTTGTTAACACAGGTGCCTTCTGGAAAGACAAGCAGAGACCCTTTGTTGGCAGCTTCTTTGATTTTTTCTTTGGCCTGCTGCCTGTTTGACTTAACCCGTCTCTCAAACTCCACGGAACCACTCACTAGCTTGAGAAGTAGCGGCATAATCCCTGGCTGGTGCTGGGCAATAACGGCGTGCGAGAACTTGTGCCCGCTCACCACTAAATAGTCCATGTAGGTGGTGTGGTTGGTTACAAAAACGTGTGGTGTTGTAATGTGGGGTTTTGTGCCTATATAGCGCACGTGCATGCCTGTGCACATCAGCAGAACTCTGCAGCCCAGGCTTGTTGCTTTGTTGCAGAGTCTCTCAGAGCGAAAGACCCGAAGAATCCCTGTTACACAAAGACAAATGATAAGCATCAAAATAACACAGATTACCCGGAATGGAAAAAGAATACCATATCTGAAAGCAACACCCAGGCCGTATCTAACGCTTACTTCGGGGTGTACTTTGGCCGGGCTTTTCTGCTGGAAGCACTGGGAGAATTCATCCTGGGCAAGTGCCTTCACTGCAAGAGAGATGCAGTAGAAAATATCATTTAGAACAGGAAGCGTTGCTTTGTCCTTGTGGGAACTTGCTAGCTTAGCTGACCTCTTCTGTTTAGAATGCATAAACTAAAAATATTTGGGTCTTTGAGAGGCCATAAATATTGCTATTTTTTGCCTCTTATGTTTTCATTAGCTACAACCAAGGCCGGCCTCCTCTTTGAAACCTTGGCAGACATTGTTGGGATCTTTCTCTCGCTCTGGATTGTTTACACCGTAAGAGAGCTCATTCTTGACATTTTGACTCCTGCTGTTAAAGACAGCGACATTTGCACCACACTACCAGATACATATCAAGTTCGCGATCCACGTAAGAAGTCCTGTTGTGTGAGCCTTATCTAGAGGCTGTTTCTGGGATTTCGGGATTTTGGGGTTTCGGGATATTAAAAGTGGGCATCTAAAATCAGGCTGTGGCCTGGGAAAGTATATACAATCCACACCAACCCGAGCATGTGTGTGTGGCCTCTGTTTATTCATCCCCTAGGGCCATTCTCTTTTTGCGCATGTCTCGATTTGATCCGGTATACCCGTAGCCAAATGAAAAAATGTCTAGAATTAGAAGACTGATATAGACAACTTCAATAACCACCCTGTTGCATGCATCTAATAGCATGTAAGTCCCATTGAAGTTGGTTCCATCAGAAATTCCCGGGCCAGTGTCTTCTATATAGAATGGGTCAATAAGCTGCAGCAGGCGGAAGGTTAGCACCAGGGCATTTAGAGTGATGTTGGTACACCGCAACAAGTAACTCTCAATGCGATACTCAGCTATGTAGCTTAATACTCCAATAAATTGGAATACCGTGACCGGAAGATAAAACAACCCATCTATCTCCAGAAGATACTTTGAAAACCATAGGCAGATAAAAAGTTGTGCTGCTACCTTAAACATGGCATCTAAGGCTGTTCTAATGGTGTACACACTGTTCCTGTTAATGTTGGCGCCGTATGTCTTGTAGTAAAACCACCCAAACTCTTTTCTGCACAACAGCCCAAAAATCGTTGTGCAGAAAAGAAACAAAACAAATGAACCACTTACTGCCAATAGCAAGGTTCCGAACACATTTTGGACCTCCTCAGCGCTTCTCCAAGCAAGAACAAGTTTAGTAGTCCCATTAAAGAAGGACACTAAAATAATTTGGAGGATGTTTCTGTTCATGAATCCTTGCATTAAGAGCAGGTTAACAGTCGTGGTCAAACTGACCTGTGCTAAAATAGTTACAATTATGGTCCTATCTTGATATTCTTTGGCTATTACGGTATTGATGTGGCATAGTATAATTAGTAGAAGAGTGTCAAGGTAGCATATGATAGTGATTACAGCAATCATAATCAAAATGGTTCGAGACATAAACTTCCCAGTCAGGTATGCATGCACGCCGTGTTCTCCAACCATTACTACTACTGTTTGGAAAAACATTTCAAGGTTAGCTTATATATGGACAAATTAGAATGTGTTCGGGTTGATGAGAGGTGGTGTGGGGTATGGCAGGATACTGGGTCCAGGAGCTATGCAGTCGCGAATAAGTCAATTGGGTGCCAGATTTGGGTGCAAGCTTTATTTTTCGGTGCATATATACAACTGTTAGGCCCCATTCAGACCAACCAGATATTTTTAAAGTTGGCATCTTATTTTATGTGTTCGGGCTTGTGGTACCCGAACTAACCCGAACAGACGAAAACTTGTGTTCGGGCTTGGGGCGAGGCTGGCGTGGGGTTGGAAGCTACTCTGCGTTTACAAGCATTCTCCTTGTGCGCGCGTCTCGATTTGGTCCGGTATACCCGTACCCAAACGAGAAGACGTCTAGCGTTAGAAGACTGATATAGATGGTTTGGATGCCCACTCTATTAGATGCATCTAGTACGGCATAGACGTTGTTAAAGGTAGTGCCATCTGGAATGGATGGTCCAGTATCTACTACAAATAAAGGATTAGCAAGCTGCAAAATGTGAAAGGTTAGCACCAGTGCATTTAGAATGATGTTGATAAAGCGCAGCAAATAACTCTCAATGCGATACTCTGCTATGTATATCAGTATTCCTATAGCCTCAATTACGGTGACCGGAATGTATAAAATCAGGGTTAGTTCAATAAGAATCTTTGAAACCCATGTACACACAAACAGTTGCACAACCACCTTAAACATGGCATCTAAGGCCGTTCTAATGGTGTACACACTGTTCCTGTTAATGTTGGCGCCGTATGTCTTGTAGTAAAACCACCCAAACTCTTTTCTGCACAACAGCCCAACAATCGTTGTGCAGAAAAGAAACAAAACAAATGAGCTACTTACTGCCAATAGCAAGGTTCCAGCCACACCTCTGACCTCTGCAGCACTTCTCCAGGCAACTACTGTGTTAGCAATCCCATTAAAGAAAGACACTAAAATAATTTGGAGGATGTTTCTGTTCATGAATCCTTGCATTAAGAGCAGGTTAACAGTCGTGGTCAAACTGGCCTGTGTCAAAATAGTTACAACTGCAACCATATCTTCTAGTTGTGGCTTTGTTCGGGTGTCAATATGGTATATTATAGTTATTAGAAGAATATTGATGTAGCAGATGGTACTGATTACAGCAATCATAATCAAAATGTTTTGAGACATGAACTTCCCAGTCAGGTATCCATGCACGCCCCTCCCTTCAACCATTAGCCACTTTGGTTCCGACAAACATAGTATGGTTAGGTTATATATGGGCAAATTATCATAGGCCAGAATTTTGGGGTATAGGGTCTGGATTCTTGTTGGATTTGCGGATAGGCTAAATGCTCTTCAACCACAGCCATCCAGTTGGATAAGAGGCTGCCTGTTGTGGCTTTAGAATGGTGCAAGTGGGGTTCGGGTAGTATTTGGGTTTATTTGTATAAGGATGGTGATGTATAAGAATAATTTTATTGTTTTCTCAAATATTTATAAGTGAACTCTTAATTCTAATTATCCGAGTACCTAGTTATTCTAGCCAAGCTGTTCGGGTTAGTTCGGGCTTTGCGGGTTGACATTTTTATATATTTTTATATTGGAGCATACATACATCCTCCAGCCAGCAATGGCGATCTCTATGTTTTCGAGAGGGCATAAACCCGAAAACCTAAAAGCTTCTACAAACAGCGCCTATAACCTAACCCGAACAATCCCTGTACTTTACAATACCCACCCATAATGTTGAAGGCAACAACACACCCAAATACAATCCCCAAAAACAAAGATCTGCTTTTATTTAACTAGATGCATGTTGCGGTGAATTTAAGATTTTGTAGTTGTATTGAGGTTTGTACCAACAAAACCCAAACTATATACAACACCAACAAGAATCCAGACCCTATACCCCAAAATTCTGGCCTATGATAATTTGCCCATATATAACCTAACCATACTATGTTTGTCGGAATCAAATTGCCTAATGGTTGAAGGGAGGGGCGTGCATGGATACCTGACTGGAAAGTTCTTGTCTCGAACCATTTTGATTATGATTGCTGTAATCAGTACCATCTGCTACATCAATATTCTTCTAATAACTATAATATACCATATTGACACCCGAACACGCTCAGCTATAGAGGATGCTGTCGTGGTTGTAACTATTTTGACACAGGCCAGTCTGACCACGACTGTTAACCTGCTCCTAATGCAAGGATTCATGAACAGAAACATCCTCCAAATTATTTTAGTGTCTTTCTTTAATGGGACTACTAAATTCGTTATTGCTTGGAGAAGCGCTGAGGAGGTCAGAGATTTGTTTGGGATTTTGCTATTGGTAGTAGATTGGCTATTCGTTTTGTTTCTTTTTTGCATAACGATTTTTGGGTTGTTTTGTCGAAAAGAGTTTGGATGGTTCTACTACAAGACATACGGCGCCAATATCAAAAGGAACAGTGTGTACACCATTAGAACGGCCTTAGATGCCATGTTTAAGGTGCTTTTGCAAATTTTTACCTGTTTGTGGGTTTCAAAGATTCTTAT